>NC_140507.1:1128122-1315622 GCF_964339955.1 Pipistrellus hanaki
TACACACACTCTCTCACACACACACACACACACACACACACACACACAGTCACACACCGTGCCATCGGCAGGCAGGCGGGCTTATTTCTCCTCCCTGTCCTGTGTCTTCCTAACGCCGGGCCTCCCAGCACGTGCGGAGGAGGCGGCCGGAGAGGACAGCCTCTGCTCCCGGACTCAGGGGACAGCAGCAGCACAAGTACGCCTCAGCCGAAGGTTTGTGGGGTGCTCTTGGCCATGTTGACGAAGCCCCCCATCCTCTAAAAAATGCTAGTTTTCACCAAAACCGGTGTGGCTCAGTGGATAGAGCGTTGGCCTGCGGACTGAAGGGTCCCAGGTTCGATTCTGGTCAAGGGCATGTACCTTGGGTTGCAGCCACATCCCCAGTGGGGGTGTGCAGGAGGCAGCTGATCGATGTTTCCAACTCTCTATTCCTCTCCCTTCCTCTCTGTAAAAAATAAATAATATATATATATTTTTAAAAATGCTGGTTTTCTGCGAGTTTTTATCATCCCCGGGCAGTGAATCTGGCCCAGAGCTTTTCTGTTTGTGTGTGTGGATAAGATCATGTGGCTTTTCCTCCTCTGTCTGTTGATAGAGCTGGCTGTGTTGGTTTTTGAATATTGAACCAGCTTTGCATCCCCGGAATAAGCCCCGCTTGGCCACGGTGTGCGGTTTGGTTAGCACAGAGCACTGGCTGCCATTGGCTGGTCTCTCTGTGGTGAGGGTCTCTGCATCTGAGTGTGGGAGCGGTGGGCTCGGCTGTTCCTGGCTTGCACCGTCTGTCCCCGGCTTTGACCTCGGGACGGTGCCAGCCTCGTAGAATGAGCCGGAAGTGCTCCTTCTCTCCGCGTCCGGAGGGGTCCCAGCGTGTGTCCACGGCTTATCACCGTGTCCCGGCATCACGCGTGGCCACCTCACGGACGTGTGAACCCTTACTCCCTGGGCCCCGTCACCTCCTCGTTAAAAAACGTGGATCCGTGTGTGAAGGCACAATCGCTGGTTGAAATCTCCTCTTTCTTTGGGCTTGTGGCCACCTCTCCCCCGACGAGCAGGAGCCCCGGGAGAGCGAGAGGAGGAGCGCAGAGGAAGGTCGCGGCGAGGAGGGAGCAGTCGGCAGCTAATGAGCCAGGATCTCGGACAGCAGTGAGGAGGGCGCTGGGACAGGGCGGGGTCTGCAGCCATTGCCAGAGAAACGGCCCAGAGGGAGGTGGTGCTGAGCCGGGCGGAGCCGGACAGGGTGCCCAGGCCCCGGCATGGACGGGATGGCCGCTCAGAGGGCGGTCACAGCCCTGCCTGACCGAGGGGCCCAGGACAGGGCTACTCATCGGAGCGGCCCCCATTGTACCGCTCAGGGCGCCCTGCGTCTCGGGAGCACTGGCCCGCCCGATGCAGGCAGAGCGATCAGATTCCTGAGTTTGACGCTCAGCTGTGCCATCTCCTGCCTCCTGACCTGGGTAAGTCTCAGCCTCTGAGCCTCCTCCTCGTCCCATGTGATGACGTTGGTAAAGGTGACAGCTACGCCCGGTTGTTCCAGGTCAGCGGTGAGAGGGAGGCCGCGTCCCCTCACTGCCCGTAGGCGGCCTTCGGGGTAGAGGCCCAGCGGGTGGGCCTCAGCCTGGGCTCCTGTGGAGAGCGGCTACAGCGTGTGGATGGGGTCAAGCCTGGACCAAGGAGAGGGCACCGTCCGCTTGGCAAAGCCACGCGCAGGTCCCAGCACAGTTACAGCCAAAGGCTGAGGTTGTCAGCTTGACCTCATGGTCGGAACCTGTGGTCCCAGGGGGCTGAGTGATGTGGGCTGCGGGAGGTGCGGCAAGAGCTGCCAAACAGAGCTTGGTGGAGCTCAGGGGCATGGGACTGAGTGGATTGGAAACCCGAGAGAACCCACCACAACTGCGTTTAGTTAAAGCTTAATCTCAGACCCTCCTTTGTGGTGACTGTAGGTCTGAGTGTGCAAGACCGCCATGCAGGCCTCCCCTGAGCTGTGAGGTCAGCCCGGGGCCCCTTCCGTCCACACAGAGGTCATCTCTCACCCCCGCGGCCCTGACGAGGGACAGCGAGGGGCAGCGAGGGGCAGCTGGGCGCGGAGTCCGGGGACATGGGTGCAAACCTCCGCTCCCCACCTCCTGCGCGTGTGCCCTTCGGAAGGCGCCCCTCTAAGTTCCGTGTCCTCGGACAGACGCCCTCACAGCACCCGCCACAGGGCCCTGTAGGCGAGCAAACATCACGTAAAGTCCTGACTAAGCGCACGCATCCCACTGTGCGCGGAGCAAACGGAGGTCGGGCGGTGGGCGCCCTGGCAGGGGCAAGGCCCAAGGCGGCGGGGAGCAGGCCTGGCTGGGTCCTGGGGCGGGAGCAGCAGACTCGGTGGTAACGGCGAGGAGCGTTGCTACGGCAGACAGCTGGCTGCCGGTCGGGACCAGAGAGACACCCGTTGTGACTGATCCCTCCGGGGGGCTGTGGCTGAAGCTCAGGGACGGGAACCTGGTGCTGCTGGCAAGAGGATTGTCAAGCCCGGATGGTGTGGCTCAGTGGTTGAGTGTTGACCCAGGAACCAGGAGGTCCCGGGTTCGATTCCCGGTCAAGGGCACGTGCCTGGGTTGCGAGCTCGATCCCCAGTAGGGGGTGTGCAGGAGGCAGCTGGTCCATGGTTCTCTTTCATCATCATGGATGTTCCTCTCTCTCTCTCTCTCTCTCTCTCCCCCTTCCTCTCTGAAAGCAATAAAAATGTATTTGAAATAAATAAATAAGTAAATAAATAAGAGGATTGTCAGAAACAGTTCCCTCCCACCTCCGCTCCCCGTGCCTGGCTCTCCAGAGCCCTCCATCGGGGGGTCGGAGGTGACACCGCCGCTCCAGGCCGACAGGCACACACCCGCACACGTGCCAGGATCCAGAAGCGCCCTCTCCCTGGGGACGTGTGGACGGCTGTCTCCATGGTAACAGTATTCACCATCATAGAGCAGCGGGTGCTGGGTGTGAGTGGCCGGCCCCTCCGTGCGTAGCTGTGCGGCTCTGAGCCAGTCCTCACCACTGAGCCTCAGTCCCTCCGGCCACACAACGGGCGACACCGATCCCCCCTCCCCCCGCCCTGTACCCCCTTTCAGTCATCCTCCGGCATTAGCGATTCCTGTGTCAGCCACAGGGAGTGTGTGTGTGTGTGTGAGCTCCCCACGGGCAGGTGTGTGTGTGTGTGTGTGTGTGTGTGTGTGTGAGCTCCCCACGGGCAGGTGTGTGTGTGTGTGTGTGTGTGTGTGTGTGTGAGCTCCCCACGGGCAGGTGTGTGTGTGTGTGTGTGTGTGTGTGTGTGTGTGAGCTCCCCACGGGCAGGTGTGTGTGTGTGTGTGTGTGTGTGTGTGTGTGTGTGTGTGTAAGCTCCCCGGGGGCTCCGTCAGGAACCCGCTGCTTGGCACTTCCAGCCCGGCGCTGGCCATGGTATGGGCGTGGCTCCTGACCTGATGCTGCGTCCTGACTTGGGGCTTTGTTTCTCAGCCACAGGACAGCTGCTCTGGAGAAGTTCACATTTATCTTTGGTCGGCTCAGAAACAGCTTCTTTTCTCATGGTCCGGAGTTTTATATGATTTATCGGAGTAATAATTCTGCATTTGTTGACTCTTGCTTCCTGCACTCCAGCCCCTCACCAGAATGCCCTTTCCCCTTTTGCTGAAGTGCGTTCTCTGGGAAGGAAGGGGGGAGCATCTGGAGATAAATTCTTCTCGTCCTTTATGTGTGAAAAGGTCTTTGTTCTGTCCTCACCCCGAGTGACGGCTTATCTGGGTATGCCATTCTAGATTGACAGTTGCTTTTCTCCCGCAGACTTGCTTCTTGGCAGCTAAGGTTACCGAGGAGATGCCTGGCGCGTGGTCCTTGCTTTGTGGGCATCTCCCTGGCAGCCTTTTCCTATTTGGCCAGGACTGGGCCCGGGAGGTTTAACCTCCCAGCAGCTTCTGCTCCCATGAGCTGAGGTTCTGTGTGTGTACGCATCTCTTCAAATGCCCAGGCAGCCGTTTGCCCTCTGACCTCAGTTCTGTGATAAATCTAAAAAAACTGTTGGTTTTCCGTTTGTTTAGCTTTTGTAACTTCCACGCTCTTTACATTTTGGAGCTGAAACTGAAGGTCTGTTTTCTGTTTTTAGTGTGTGTGTGTGTGCACAAGTGTGTCCTGTTTTCTTGTAGGTTACTTCATTTTTTTTCTACTTCCATTTTGACTTAATTACAGTGCTCTTGAATGAAATTCTCTTTTATAGATTTGTTTGTTGTTGCTCTTGTATGACATTATATTGTAGAACATTTAACACCCTATTGGAATCCATATCTTAGCAGTTGAGTACAAATCTTACCTTTTTTGTGTTCCCTTGGCCTTCCCCCATTTATCATCTTACTGTGAATCCTATCAGACAGTGTTATGATTTTTGCTTCAACCATCAAACATAATTTAGAAATTTCAAGAGAAGAAAAGTCTACTATATCCTTTCTTCTTTCCTTGTGTTCTAAGATTTCTTTTATTATTTCTTTCCTGTTGGTAAAAATGTCTTCAGTTATTTTTTTAAGCTTATATCTACTGGTGACAAGTTCTCTTAGCTTCTATTCATTCAAAAATGTCTTGCCTGGCTGGTGTAGCTTAGTGGTTGAGTGTCAACCCATGAACCAAGAAGTCCCTGGTTCATTTGATTCCTGATCAGGGCACATGCCTAAGTTGCGAGCTATATCCCCAATAGGGAGTATTCAGAAGACAGATGATCAATGTCTCTCTCTCATCATTGCAGTTTCTATTCCTCTCTTTCTCTCCCTTCTCCTCTCTGAAATCAATAAAAGCATATTAAAAAACAAGCAAACATCAAAAATGTCTCAATTTCTGCTTCATTTCTGAAGGATGTTTTCACTGGGTATAGAATTCTGGATTAACAGTTATCTTATTTCAGTACTTGAAAAATGTTTTGCCACTTCTCTCTGGTTTCTGGTGGGAAATTCATTGTCATATGAATAGTTTTTCATAGAGATAAGGTCTCATTTCTCTTTTGTGCTTTCACAATGCTTTCCTTTTCCTATTTTATTTTTCAACCAAAGAGTTCTCATAAATTTAACTATGATATATCTTTCAGTTTATCCCGTGGGAGGTTTATTCAGATTCCTGAGTCTGTAAAGTTATGTCTTTTGCCAAACTTGGGACTTTTCAGACACTATTTCTTTGAAGACTCATTCTGTCCCACCCACTTTCTCCTCTGTCTGTGGGACTTGAGCATGAATGTTAGCGCTCCTTTGTTTTCAGGCCACAGATCCCGGAGTCTCAGCTCATTCTCTTCCCCACTGCACTTTCTCCCGGTTGTTCAGACTGGGCCATTTCCATGGTTCCTGCTGTAAGCTCCCTCCTTCCCTCCTCCGTCCTCTCCATTCTGTTGTTCAACCCCATTTATTGACATTCTTTTTTTCTTGGTTGTATTTTTCAGTTTAACATTTTTTATTTTATTTAAAAAAATATCTTCTCTGTGTGTGCTGAGACTTCCTATAGTTTCGTTCATTTCAAGTGTGTTCATAATTGCCCATCAAAGCGTTTTATGGTGAGTGCTTTAGTCTTTCGTCAGACAATTCTAACATCTGTGTCACCTGAGTGTTCGCATCTGCCTTTGTCTGCTGGGGCCGCCCTGACAAATCACCAGGAACTGGGGCTTTGAAATGCAGGTCTGGAGGCCAGGAATCTCCAGTCGAGGTGTTGGCAGGGTTTGCTCCTCCTGGACACCGAGGGGGTCGGCCCCGGCTGCTCTCCTGCTTCCGGTGGCTCCGGCGTTCTGGGCGTTCCTCTGCCTCTGTCCTTCCACGGCCGCCTTCTCGGCCCATTGCTCCGAGCCCCCCTCTGCTTATCTGGACACAGTCATTGCATTGGTTAGAGCCACGAAGACCCGACTTCCAGATCCTCCCGCCTGTGAGGGCTATAATTGCACTTGTTTAGTCATTTTCAGATTGCGCGAATGTTTTCATTTTGGGGGAACAAAACACTTGTCGGTCCTCTCCTATAAGATGTGCTTTGGAACTCTAGTTTTAAAGCTTATCTCGAATCGAAGGTGTGAATGTGTGTGTGTGAGTGTGTGTGAATATGTGTGAGCATGTGTGTGTGTGAGCATGTGTGTGTGAGTGTGTGTGAGTGTGTGAATATGTGTGAGCATGTGTGTGTGAGCATGTGTGTGTGAGTGTGTGTGAATATGTGTGAGCATGTGTGTGTGTGTGAGCATGTGTGTGTGAGTGTATGTGTGAATGTGTGTGAGCATGTGTGTGTGAGCATGTGTGTGAGTGTGTGAATGTGTGTGAGCAAGTGTGTGTGTGAGCATGTGTGTGTGAGTGTGTGAATATGTGTGAGCATGTGTGTGTGTGAGCATGTGTGTGTGAGTGTGTGTGAGTGTGTGAATATGTGTGAGCATGCGTGTGTGTGAGTGTGTGCGAGTGTGTGTGAGTGTGTGTGTGAATGTGTGTGAGCAGAGGCCCGGTGGGACTGACCTGGTGGAAAACCACAGTCCGTCCATGTGCCTGTGGATGAGAACCCGAGCTGCCAATCTCAGGCCTTGTTACTCCAGAACCCAGGGAGCTGGACGGGGGCCTGCAGCTCTGCTGGTCACAGAGGGGTGACCCCAGGAGGGGGACACAGACACAGGGACACACGGGGATATGGACACACACACACACACACACACACACTCACTCACACGCACACAAACACACCACACACACACACACACACACACACACTCACCACACACCACACACACACAAACACACACCATATGCACACACCACACACACACACACACACACACACTCACCACACACACACACACACACCATATGCGCACACACCACACATACTACACACACACACACACATACTCACTCACACGCGCACACACACACACACTCACCACACACACACACCACATGCACACACACACCACATACTATACACACACACTCTCTCACACACACTCACCACACACACACACACACCACACATACTATACACACACACACACACACACACACACTCATACAAACACACCACACACACTCACCACACACACACTCACCACACACACACACACACACTCACTCACACACACACAAACACACCACACATACTACACACACACACACACACACACTCACACACGCACACACACACTCATACAAACACACCACACACACTCACCACACACACACTCACACACGCACACACACTCACACACATACAAACACACCACACACACTCACCACACAAACACACCACACACACACCACACACACACACACACCATACACACACACACCTGCACACACACTCACTCACACACACACACACACACCACACACACACACACACACACACACACTCACACACGCACACACACACTCATACAAACACACCACACACACTCACCACACACACACTCACCACACACACACACACACTCACTCACACACACACAAACACACCACACACACACCACACACACACACACCACACACACACACACCTGCACACACACTCACTCACACCCCCGGCTTTGAGAGGACATTGTACGGGAGCAGGGCTCGCGCTGGCTGGGCCGCTGCCTTCACCGCGCTCGGAGGCGTTGGCCAGCAGTGCTGCGTGCCCGGTGGCGGCTGTAGTCCGAGCACGAGGAGGGACTGATACTTCAGTTTTTGAACCAAAACCTCAAATTGCAAAATTACAGATTCCGGCCGCCATTAGCGCGGTGACAAAGGCAGAGGCCCCGCTGCACTGCCCGCTCGTGGCAATTACAGATTTCTGTGACATTACACGGAGGTGAGGGGACGTGGTATTTTCTCTCCCGACAGCAGTCCCGCTTCCCCGCTCACGCCGGGCCTGTAATTCCGGGAGCCACGCAGGGCGGCTGCCACCTGCTTCCCGACGGCTCCACCGTCAGCCAGGTGATCAGCCCCAACGCGTGTGGACGAAAATAGCAACTTCACCCCCCACATCCGCTTTCTCTTTGTCCCTCATCACCATCCAGTTCGGCCATAATTGTGCTGTTTCCATAACAACAGCCAAGGAGCGGGTCTTATGGAGGCTTACCGCCGGGCAGGCCACGGAGCGGCGACGCTGTGCAGCCCGTGTCAGCTCCGCACACGAGCGACAGCGAGGGGCGGGCGTCCTCGGCAGCCCGCTCCGACGCCCAGCGGAGGGCAGTCCCTGCTTCCTGCGGGAGGGCTGAACCCGCACCCCGCACCCCACTCCACACACCCCACACCCCATACCCTGCACCCCACTCCACACACCCCACACCCCATACCCTGCACCCCACACCCTGCACCCCGCACCCCACACCCCACACCATGCACCCTGCACCCCGCACCCCGCACCCCGCACCCAGCACCCCATCCCACCCCACACACCCCACACCCCGTACCCTGCACCCCACACCGTGCACCCCACAACCCGCACTCCACATCCTGCACCCATACCCCGCACCCCACATCCT
Source organism: Pipistrellus hanaki (assembly GCF_964339955.1). Taxonomy (NCBI): domain Eukaryota; kingdom Metazoa; phylum Chordata; class Mammalia; order Chiroptera; family Vespertilionidae; genus Pipistrellus; species Pipistrellus hanaki. The sequence goes on from NC_140507.1 coordinate 1,136,608, forward strand.
GTACCCCGCACCCTGCACCCCACTCCACACACCCTGCACTGCACCACACATCATGCACCCTGCATCTCACACCCCACACCCTACATCATGCACCCTGCACCCCGTACCCACACCCCGCACCCTGTACCCCGGACCCTGCACCCCGCACCCTGCACCCCATCTATGTTTTTAACCTTCTAAGTAACCACAGTGAATGGTTTGATGTCGATTTTTCCAGACTTTTCCATGCAAACGCCATGATTATAATAATGTACACACCCACTCACACACACAGGACTCCTGAGTTCTTCCCCAGCACGACCCCATCACCCTGACATTTTACTACACTCGCTTATCACACACTGATCCAGCTCTCCACCCTCTGCCCATCACTGATTACCTTACTCCTGGTGCATTTCACAACAGTGGCAGCCATCAGGAAGCACACTTCTGCAGTAAGCATACCATTATCTGGAGTTCAGTATGCCAGGTGTACCGGTTAATAATAGCAGATTTTATAATAAAAGAAAACACGATAATTTCAAGAGAAATATCAAAAGTGCTTTATTCAAAGTCATGTCCACCGCTAGCAATCTGGGACCTCTTGCTCCTAACTGCTCACCTGCCTGCCTGCCTGCCTGATCTCCTCTAACCACTCTGCCTGCCTGATGCCCCTAACTGCTCCTCTGCCAGCCTGATCACCCTTAATAGTTCCCCCTACTTGCCTGATCATCCCTAACCACCTCTGCCTGAGTGTCTGATTGCCCCTAACTGCCATCTCCTGCTAGCCTGGTCACCTCTAATTGCACTCCCCTGCTGGCCTGGCCGCCCTTAACTGCCTTCCTCTGCTGGCCTAGTCACCCCTAACCACCTCTGCTTCAGCCCACACTACCGTGGCTTTGTTCAGAAGGACGTTGGTCTAATTAGCATATTACCCTTTTATTAGTATATTCATCCATGATGTGACATATGTTAGCATGGCGTATATCAATAATTCATTCCAGTTGATTGTTGAACAGTATTCCAAGCAGCAGTATTTTAATCACCATATCACACTGATGTGTCACATGTACCTACAGGTAAATTTAAAAAGTTCTAATCCCACACATATAAGTAATTACATTAAGTATAAATGGTCCACACACACCCTTTAAAGACAGCCAGCAATTCTACATCCATATACACTCGCCAGATAAATTCCGGTGCACGTGTTCATGTTTGTCCCGACAGGGTTTGCTGAAGGACTGTTTGAAAGTAACCAAATGATCATCAGCACAGGAACAGGCAAATCAGTTGTAAAACATGCATCAGAGGAATATCTGTTAAAAATAAATCCACATGTGTCAGAATGAATAGATCTCCTAGAACAAATATTTCAAAGTAATGTGAAAAAATGCCATTTGTACAAAATTTTAAGGATACACAAATCTTACCGTACATTATTTATAATTGCACATATATGTAGAAAATAGAAAATCAATAATTTAATGACTTTATGATGTTGGCTGCCTCCAGAGAGAATAAGGAAATAATAGTGATGATAATGATAATGATGATGGTGATGATGGTGGTGGTAATGGTGATGGTGGTGGTGGTAGTGATGATGATGATGATGATGGTGGTAATGGTGGTGGTGGTGGTGGTGATGGTGGTGATGGTGGTGATGATGGTGATGGTGATGGTAGTAGTGATGGTGATGGTGATGGTGCGGTGATGATGATGGTGGTGGTGGTGGTGATGGTGGTGATAGTGATGATGATGGTGGTGGTGGCGGTGATGGTGATGGTGGCGGTGATGGTGATGGTGGCGGTGGCGGCGGTGGTGGTGGTGATGGTGGTGATGGTGATGATGGTGGTGATGGTGGCGGTGATGGTGGTGTGATGGTGGTGGTGGTGGTGGTGATGGTGATGGTGGCGGTGATGGTGATGATGTGATAGTGGTGGTGATGGTGGTGGTGATGGTGATGGTAGTAGTGATGGTGATGGTGATGGTGATGGTGGTGGTCGTGGTGCTGGTGATGGTGATGTTGGAGGTGATGGTAGCGGTGATGATGATGGTGGTGTGATGGTGATGGTGGTGGTGGTGATGGTGATGGTGGTGGCGGTGGTGATGGTGATGGTGGTGGTGATGGTGGTGGTGATGGTGATGGTGATGGTGGTGGTGGTGGTGGTGATGGTGCTGATGGTGATGATGATGGTGGTGGTCGTGGTGGTGGTGGTGGTGATGGTGATGGTGGCAGTGATGGTGATGATGTGATGGTGGTGGTGATGGTGGTGGTGATGGTGATGGTAGTAGTGATGGTGATGGTGATGATGGTGGTGGTCATGGTGCTGGTGATGGTGATGTTGGCGGTGATGGTAGCGGTGATGATGATGGTGGTGTGATGGTGATGGTGGTGGTGGTGGTGATGGTGGTGGCGGCGGTGATGGTGATGGTGGTGGAGATGGTGGTGGTGATGGTGGTGGTGGTGATGGTGATGATGGTGATGATGATGGTGGTGGTCGTGGTGGTGGTGGTGGTGATGGTGGTGATGGTGATTGTGGTGGTGATGGTGGTGATGGTGATGGTGGTGGTGGTAGAGAGGGTGATGGGTGGAAATCTCACAACATTTGGAAGGAAAAATGGGCAGGATTTTGTGATTCTCAGAAATCACTAGAAATGGAGGCTGAGGAACAAGGATAAGTCAGGTGTATTTTATAAGAAGTCTGTGGTCACCCAGCTGCTCCCTGGTAGCCTCTATGTGAACTCCGGCCCTTCCTCAGACAGGAACACAGTCTTGCCCACACGGGCGCTCTCTGTCCCTGTGGCTGCGGCAGTGAGAGATGCTGCCCGTCTGCGACAGCCCTTCCATCAGGGCGGCCCTGGCCCTCCGGCGCGGTGCCGGCCGCTGTGACAAACGGCCTGCGGGGGAAGTGGTGTGCGCGCCCCTCTCCCAGCCCGCCGCCTGAGGAGTCAGGACCGGGTAACGGATGCTCCGTCCACGGGCTGCCCCGAGGGGCTGATGCATGGACATTCGCCGGGGGTATTTAAATGACTCCATTGGAACAGTCCTCCCGCGGAAGAGATGGCATCCCAGCTCACAGAGAGGCAGGGAAGCGGGCCCGATCCGCCAGGCCTCCACGCGGGGCACGTGGCTGCGGAGACCGAGAGCAGGAGCCACGGAGGAGCAGCCACGAGAGGGCCACGTGTGGACGACTTCACGTGGCATCTCCTCCGGAGTCCGCGCGGCCCCGCTGGGCTCTTTGTTGCCGTTTCCCTGTGAGATCCTCTCTCCCGGGATAAAGGCTGGAGACGGTGCCTCCCGGAGCAGATGGCCGGCACACGCTGCCTGTTTATGTCCCATCACTATGCGTCGGCGCCTCCCTGGGGATGGTTACAGGCACTTCAGCGGGGGGTGGGAGCTCATGTGCCCGAACACACCCATGGGCAGCCACGGGGCGAGGGGCATCATTATGGCATCATGTCATTCGGCGATAATCGAAGGGAGAGGGATTGGCGTTCTGAGAGCAGGTGCTCCCGTTTGGGGTGAAGTAGGAGCCCTGTCCACTCAGAACAAGTGCCTGTCCGCGGGCGGGATGGACGGAGCGGTTGGTCCCGGGGCGGAGGGGGAGCCGCTGTCGGGGCCGCTGTGCGGGGAGGGAGCCCGGGCTGCTGATCCACGGACGAGTGCCGTCTGTGCCCTCCCCGCGCTCAGGCCCTGAATCTCCCGACGTTCCCGGCCTGCGGGACTCGGTCTGAGCCGCTCCCTCAGCCCGGGAACGTGACAGCGGGACAGACGGCTGTCATCTGTTTCCGCAGGAAGAGCTGGCTCTGACCTTGAGACCCCAGCACGTTATAATCCTCAGCCTCCCGGCCGGCGGGGCCCCTTCAGGAGAAGGCCCTGAGCGTGGGTCCGGGAAGCCTGGCTCTGGAACGGTGGAGCTCGGGGCGGGACTGAGGGCCGGGCCCTGCCGGCTCTGTGGACCCGCAGGACCGGCCGAGAGGGGGGCTGGGGGCACAGACAGTATTAACCGCCACAGCCCACTGAGCCCTCGGGGTGCCAGCCCCTCGGTGTCCGCTGTCCTCCCCGTGACTTCTGTCCCATCGTTCCTGTTTCCTGGATGGCACCTTGAGGCTCAGAGAGGCTGCGGAACTCACCAAGCCGCCCAGCGAGTAAGAGGCAGAGCCCGTCACACGCAGCCTGGTGACGGCAGAGCCGAGGGGTGCTGATGGAGGTGCCATCTCTGCTGTGGCAGGGCAGGGGGCTGGGTGAGCTCCGTGTCCCGTGTCCCCTCTGCCTCTTCCCATCTCTCTGTGAGCCGTGGCTGGCGCTCCCTCCCTGCCCCCTCCTCCCAGGGCAGCGTGCGGGCCTGGGTCTGCTCTGGAGAGGCCGCTGTCCCCCAGGAGAAGCGCCTCTGGACCAGGCGCCCCCCAGAGTCCCGGAGGCTCGCATCTCCTTTCTCCACGTCCCCTTCCCTCCTCCTGCCGGGCGGGGCAGACAGGCCTCAGAGAAAGCGAGGCCTCCGTGGGGGCTCCCTCACCCCCAGAGCCAGCCCACGGAGGAGAACGCGCTCCGGTGTCTGGGAGCCGCTGAGCCCTCGTTTCCGAAGGACGGTGACCCCTGCTGGTGGCTCCTCTCAGGAAAGGGGTCCCACGGGCCAGGTGGTGCCAGATGTGGCCACACAGGCAGGCCCAGCGCTGATGGCATAGTCAGGACTCCTGCCCCCCCACTCCCGGTCTCAGGAGGCGTGTGAGGACTGTGCATTAAGGCCCATTTGGGGAGGAGGCGGGCCCGAGGCCCGAGGCGCAGGAGCAGGTGGGAGCTGCCCCCTGAGAGCGCTAATGCCCTTCGATCTGGCACTTAGGAAGCCGGAGGGCCCATGAGGGCTGGGAGAGCAGCCTGGCCCGCAGGGCTTAGAGGACACAGGGGTCACTGCATGTCAGCACAGGGGGCGGGCGTCCACACAGCCCTGGGCACCCGCCGGCCCGACCCCTCGCCCTGCCCGTGGCCGCAGGCTGATTTCCAGTCCGCCCGGTCCCAACGATTCTCCGTTGACCGTGGATCTCACACCCATAGTCCTGCTTCTGGGCGGTGTCTATAGACAGATGGCACGCTAATCCCTCAATCCCCAGCCCCAATTTCAGACACCCTCTGCCCATCAGGCCTCAGGGCACGTCCTGCCCCTGTCCCTCACCAGGCCACACAGCTCACTGTCAGCCACGGTGGGGAGGGACCCTAACCCTAACGGTTTCTGTTCCTCTGTTTTAGAACGCAGGTGAATTCATTTCTTTCGATAAGGAATGTTCATTTAGCCTCTGCCACGTCACGCACAAGGCAAGGCACTGGGACTCAGCCCTGAACCGAATATGCCCACCTTGCCCGCCTAGAACAGAGAGCCCAGTGAGGGGCTCGTTCATTCATTCATTCATTCATTCATTCATCAGTATCACTTCTTGAGTGCATATGACATGCCTTGGCATTGTTCTAGGGATGGGGCACACAGTAGTGGACAGAACAAACCAACGCCCTCTGGTGGGAGATGGATCCTTTCCAGATAATCATGCATCGTGTGTAATTATTCCGTGCAATAAGCACAATAAAGACACGTTTCTTCAAAAGGCCTTCAGGAACTTAGCTAATAACGTGATTCAGAGTAACGAAGAAGGAAAAAGCAAACAAACTAACATCTTCACCGGAATTCTATGCCCAGCTAAACTGTCTCTCAGCAGTCAAGGCAAACAGGCATTTCAGACATACACAACGGATAACTCCTTGTACGGCCAGCAGAGACTCCGTGTCGGAGGGAAATGGGAAAGAGCACAAGGACCTGTGACACACAGGGCCCTGGGAGACATCCCCCCGGGCACAGTGAGACCGATCGGGGCGCTCGCTGCGGAGTGCTTGTCATCACCCAGGTCTGTCCGTGAGGAATGGACGGGGTGTGCGGCCGCTAGGAAGAGACTGGCTCTGTAAGGGCTGTTCTCTCCGGTAAAAAGTCCAGGCCGGGGCAGACAGCTCCACAAGCCACGAGGGACCCCGTCCCGTCTGTCTTCCTGCTGTGTCAGACCCGCGGGGGCTCCCCTCCTCAGCAGGGCCACGTGGTCCCAGGCGGCTGCGGGAGCACCAGCTGTCAAACCCCCTTCCGAGCAACAAGAAGAGGGAAAGGCCAGAACCGGTGTGGCTCAGTGGATAGAGTGTTGGCCTTCGGACTGAGAGGTCCCAGGTTTGATTCCGGTCAAAGACAGTGGGGGTTGTGCAGGAGGCAGCTGATCGATGTTTCTCTCTCATCGATGTTTCTAACTCTATCCCTCTTCCTCTCTGTGAAATATATATATATATATATATATATATATATATATATGTATGTATATATATATATATATGTATGTATATGTATTTTATTTATTTATTTATTTTTTTAAAGAAGAGTGAACGGGAGGAAGAGCAAAGTCTGCCGGTCTTTAAAGGAGCCCTCACTTCAGCCCCACCCGAACCCCAGAATACAGACCTGGGAGCAGGACGCGGAGGGGGCTCAGCAGGAAGCTATGAGGAGGAGGGGAGGGGGTGCGGGGAGCAGCCAGCAGTCTTTGAATGACAGCCACTTGAATGCCTGTCTCCACAGGAATGGATACATAAACCGCAGCGTGCTTTTGCAGTGGAGTACTACATAGTGGTTACGAGGAAGGCAACAGAGCGACATGGACTTAGAAAATTAATCCTCAAAACACAAGTTCTGGCCTGGAAATGCAAGTGGTGAATGATTTCCATTCAGGTCAAGTTTAAAAGCCTGCAGAACAGCGCAATGCGTCTGTTACGGCTGCACACGGTGCTCATGGGGAAGGTGTGAGACATGAGTGAGAATGGAAACCCCAAATGCAGGCAGCAGGGCCGGCGTGGGACCGGGCGCAGGCACGCCTCATTCTTCAAAAAGAAGAGGAAAAGGGTTGGAGGGAACAGCACAGTGTTACATCGGTTAAAATTAGTGGTGAGTTCACAGCGTTTAAGCTCTCACTCCCTATGCATTTCTACACACCTGATGTTTCTCGGCGTGTGAGTCAGAGGTGGGGGAGAGATGATAGAGAGGCATCGTGGATGAGTGTGACATGGAGTGAACTCACACCCCCCCCCCAAGTGCACAGCTTGATACACTTTGCGAGTAAACACCCACAAGCCTGTGGAGAGCCCAGCACTCCAGAAGGTTCTCTCAGGCCCCTCAGCCATGGCCCCTCGAAGGAGCAGAACTGTGGGCGGCCGTGTCTGTTTCTGGCTTTTGTATGAAGGAGTCGTGCCGCCTCCTGCAGGTGCCCCCTCTCCTGGCGGCTTCCTCTCTAGCCTCACGTCTGTAAGGGTCATCCCGAGGGGATGTTTCTTTTTAAAAAATATGTTTTATTGATGTGAGAGAGAGAAAGAGAGAGGGGGGGAGGGAGAGAGGGAGAGAGAGAGAGAGAGAGAGAGAGAGAGAGAGGCAGGGAGGGAGAGAGAGAGAGAGAGAGAGAGAGAGAGAGAGAGAGAGAGGCAGGGAGGGAGAGAGAGAGAGAGAGAGAGAGAGAGAGAGAGGGAGAGAGGCAGGGAGGGAGAGAGAGAGAGAGAGAGAGAAAGAGAGAGAGAGAGAGAGAGAGAGAGAGAGAGAAACATCAATGGTGAGAGAGAACCATGGATCGGCTGCCTCCTGCACGCCCCTCTCTGGGGACTGAGCCCACAGCCCAGGCACACGCCCTGGCAGATAGGAACTGCGACCTCCTGGTTCACAGGTTGATGACCCTGCTGGCCTGAGTGGCTGTTTTCTAACCGTCCTCCCGGTGAGAACGCGGTGCCCGGTGTCTCGGCGAGGGGCGTGCGAACAGGCCGCCCAGAGAAGCCGCTCCAGCTGCTCCCCATCCAGGAGAGCCTGTGCTTACTTCAGCAGAGACGCCACCTGTGGGCGAGCCCGCAGCCCATCCCACCACCCGCCTGAGGGCGTCCGTCTGCCTGCGCCCTCCCAAAGCTGGGAGGAGGGCGGCCAGGCCAGCGGGAGCTGATGCCGGAGAGGGAGGGGGCCAGCGGGTGCTGATGCTGGAGAGGGAGGGGGCCAGCGGGTGCTGATGCCGGAGAGGGAGGGGGCCAGCGGGTGCTGATGCTGGAGAGGGAGGGGGCCAGCGGGTGCTGATGCTGGAGAGGGAGGGGGCCAGCGGGTGCTGATGCCGGAGAGGGAGGGGGCCAGCGGGTGCTGATGCTGGAGAGGGAGGGGGCCAGCGGGTGCTGATGCTGGAGAGGGAGGGGGCCAGCGGGAGCTGATGCCGGAGAGGGAGGGGGCCAGCGGGTGCTGATGTTGGAGAGGGAGGGGGCCAGCGGGTGCTGATGCTGGAGAAGGAGGGCGGCCAGGCCAGCGGGTGCTGATGCTGGAGAAGGAGGGCGGCCAGGCCAGCGGGAGCTGCGATGCCCATGGAGTGGTGGTCTGTCCGGGGAGGAGGGAGGTGCACAGGAGGAGCCGGCGTGGAGAACAGGGACGCCGATACATTTCGGCTGCTGAGGAGAAAAGCCTGTTGGAGGAAAGGGCTCCGCACCGGGGCCTGGGAGGAGAGGGGGTGCTGAGTCAGGTTCCCGTCGTGGGAGACAGCTGGTCGGTGGCGCCGCTGGCAGTCGGAGGGCTGAGCTCCGGGCCTCACTGCAGGCCCGGCCTCTGGCGCTGCAACTGGGGGTCGGGAGAGACACTCCCTGGTTAACACGACAGCCACTCCTGCCTCATCACAGCTCTGTCCTCCGGTGTGCCCCCACCAGGCTGTGCCCTCCCAGGGACCAGCAGACAGCGGAGGCCATTGAGGGCTCAACACAGGGGCACCGGGCAGCCCGGGGACCGCCAGTCCCTCCGACGCTGGTTAACCCGCCGCTTCCTGCCGAGGAGAACGCGGGTAATTAAGCCGGCAGCCTGCCGTGACCACCGCTCCTCCTCTGTGCGTCTGAACGTGCTCGCACATTTCATGAGCCGTTTGCTTTACAAGGTGGGTAAACGGCGGCCATTATGGCTCCCACGGCCGGGGTGCGTGGCTTTATGTCTCCGCGGTGAACGGTGCTGCTCACGGCCCCGGCGGTGTGTGTGTGTGTGTGTGTGTGTGTGTGTGTGTGTGTGTGTGTGTCACATGGGGTGCTCCCACCCTCCTTCCCTCCTAGCACTTGGCTGCAAACACGCGTTTTGTGAAAAGGGGACTGTTTAGTCTGTAACCACACACCTATCCCGATAGCAATTGATTTATAATTCTCCCGGTGGGCACGGCTCAGTCAGAGTAATCACACGGCGCCCGCTCCCCTGCGGCCGCGCCTCTGAGTGAACAGGAGGCATGTTAACGCCTGTGTGTCACTTCCCTCCGCGGAGACAACACGTGCCGTTTGGACAGCGAGCAGGCAGGTTTGCTCTGGAAAGATCTGGAGGACACGGGGGTGAAGTCCCAGGTTTCTCATCGGAAGCAGAGCATCCCCCTGTAACGCTCAGCCAGGGCGGGGGCCCTCAGAGTCCCGAGCGGCTGCCGGAAGGTGAAAGGTCAAGGCTACAGTCCAGCCGGCGTGGCTCAGGGGTGAGCATCGAACCTGTGAATATCCTGTGACCGGGAGGTCAGGGCTCAATTCCCGGTCAGGACACGTGCCTGGGCTGCAGGCTCCCTCCTGGCAGAGGACCTGCAGGAGGCAGCTGATCCGTGCTTCACTCTTATCATGGATGTTTCTCTCTCCCCCTCCCTTCCTCTCTGAAATCAATAAAAACAGATTTTAAAAAAGTCAAGGCTATGTGTGAAGAGCGGCTACAGCGTTCGGACAGGTTCAAGCCTCGGACTGACGAGAGGGCATGGTCCTTTCGTGGCAAAGCCCTCCCAGCACAATTACAGCCAAAGGCTGAGGTTGTCAGCTTGACCCTATGGTCTGAACCTGTGGTCCCAGGTGCCTGAGTGATGAGGGCTGTGGAGGTGCAGCAAGAGCTGCCAAACAAAGCTTGATGGAGTTCTTAGGTGCATGGAATTGAGTAGATTGGAAACCCGTGAGAACGTTGTAAACATCTTGACCACGCCCTTACTTTGCCTCATGGGATCTGGCTATAAAATAAAGCTTGCAGGCCCTGGCGCTGTCTCTCCATCAGAGAGGGCAGTGTCCCACCTGGCCCCAGCTGTATTCTCCTGTCTCTCTTCTTTAATCCTTCACCCCACTCCCCCTCAGGTTCACCCCTGACCCTGCTGGACACAGTTCAGCTAAGGCCTCTGGGGCGTGGCTTGATTCTGCAGCCGCTCTGCCCAGCCCCCGCCCCGCCCAGCCAGGCCTACAGAGAGGGCCAGGGCTCTGAGCCGCCATTTCCAGGACACGATAACACCCACCTGGCTCCAAGAGCCCTCTCCATTTGACCAAAGTGGGTTTGCAAATGCCAGCTCTTTGTGTGTGAACTCAAGATCCCTAGCATGTGGCGGTGGTGGTGGTGGGTGGGTGGATGGTCTGTTGGTCTATTTATTTTTTAATCATAATAGGCATGGAAGCAGGGCCATGTGACCATTCAGTCCCAGGGGGCTCTCCCCGCCTTCTCTCCTCGCCAGGAGCTCCAGGTCTGCGCTGAGCTCCACGGACCCTCCCACGCTGTCTGGGTGCCGTTCCTTCTACCACATAGCACGTGGGTCCCGTCCCCCATCACGTTCACTGTCTGTGGGCGCCGATCGTCACAGCTGGGGTGCTGCGGCAGCTCTGCCCGCCCCTCAGAAGGCCGGGCACCCACAACTCCCGCCTCCCCGAGGCCCTTCTGAAACGTGACCCCCACACCCCCAGTCCCTGTGCCGATGGAGCAGCTGGCTGTGCCCGGTGGGAATACCGAGTTTGCACGCGCCCCCCTGAGAGGCACACGCATGTGGACGCCACGTCCTGCTGCTGAGAAGCCGAGCTCGCGCTGCTCCGGACGCAGCCGCTTGGAGGAGCAGGGAGGAGGGGGAAGGAGGGGGAAGGAGGAGAGAGGAGGGAGGAGGAGCAGGGAGGAGGGAGGAGGAGGGAGGAGGAGGGAGGAGGGAGGAGAAGGGAGGAGGAGGGAGGAGGGAGGAGAAGGGAGGAGGAGGGAGGAGCAGGGAGGAGGGGGAAGGAGGGGGAAGGAGGAGAGAGGAGGGAGGAGGAGCAGGGAGGAGGGAGGAGGAGGGAGGAGGAGGGAGGAGGGAGGAGAAGGGAGGAGGAGGGAGGAGGAGGGAGGAGGGAGGAGGAGCAGAGAGGAGGGAGGAGGAGGGAGGAGGAGGGAGGAGGAGGGAGGAGGAGGGAGGAGGGAGGAGGAGCAGAGAGGAGGAGCAGAGAGGAGGGAGGAGGAGGGAGGAGGAGCAGAGAGGAGGGAGGAGGAGGGAGGAGAAGGGAGGAGGAGGGAGGAGGAGGGAGGAGGAGGGAGGAGGAGGGAGGAGGGAGGAGGAGCAGAGAGGAGGGAGGAGGAGGGAGGAGGAGGGAGGAGGGAGGAGGAGCAGGGAGGAGGGAGGAGGAGGGAGGAGGAGGGAGGAGGAGGGAGGAGGAGGGAGGAGGGAGGAGGAGCAGAGAGGAGGAGCAGAGAGGAGGGAGGAGGAGGGAGGAGGAGCAGAGAGGAGGGAGGAGGAGGGAGGAGGAGCAGGGAGGAGGGAGGAGGAGGGAGGAGGAGGGAGGAGGGAGGAGGAGCAGGGAGGAGGGAGGAGGAGGGAGGAGGAGGGAGGAGGAGGGAGGAGGGAGGAGAAGGGAGGAGGAGGGAGGAGGGAGGAGGAGCAGAGAGGAGGGAGGAGGAGGGAGGAGGAGGGAGGAGGGAGGAGGAGGGAGGAAGAGGGAGGAGGAGGGAGGAGGAGCAGAGAGGAGGAGCAGAGAGGAGGGAGGAGGAGGGAGGAGGAGCAGAGAGGAGGGAGGAGGAGGGAGGAGGAGGGAGGAGGAGGGAGGAGGAGGGAGGAGGGAGGAGGAGCAGAGAGGAGGGAGGAGGAGGGAGGAGGAGGGAGGAGGAGGGAGGAGGAGGGAGGAGGGAGGAGGAGCAGAGAGGAGGAGCAGAGAGGAGGGAGGAGGAGGGAGGAGGAGCAGAGAGGAGGGAGGAGGAGGGAGGAGGAGGGAGGAGGAGGGAGGAGGAGGGAGGAGGAGCAGGGAGGAGGGAGGAGGAGGGAGGAGGAGGGAGGAGGGAGGAGGAGCAGAGAGGAGGGAGGAGGAGGGAGGAGGAGGGAGGAGGGAGGAGGAGCAGAGAGGAGGGAGGAGGAGGGAGGAGGAGCAGGGAGGAGGGGGCAGAAGGGAGGCAGCAGAAGGTGCCCGTCGGAGAGCCAGCTGCTCAGAGGGCTCTGGGGCCATCCCGGCGATGAGCTCACGCCGCAAATCTAACAGGGAATCGTGCGGCGTGGAACGGAGCGGCGGGCGCAGGAACGGAGCGGCTCTGCAGCCAGCTGGCCCCAGGCATCTGGGCCTCGCGAATATTGCCCTGGGCCCGAGGGAGCGCCGCCAGCAGACCTTCCGGAGGAAAATTGCCATCCCCCTCGAGCTGATGGCATCTCAGGAGCGGCGATATCCTCCCCGCCGGCCAGCTCTGGGAGGCAACGGGCCCATTAGCACTCGAGTGGCCAGATGGCCCACTCTGCAGGCTGCAGGCTCCCCCTGGACGGCCTCTCACGCAGCCCCTCCCAGGCCGCCCGCCCGCGGCCTCTCTCAGCTGGTGCTCTTTCGGGAATAGAATTACTTGAGGTCTTGAAAGTCTAAGTGCCGGTAGATGTTTTTCAAACGTTTCGCAGCAGCGGGACCCTTAGTTACCCCCCGTTGTGCCACCACCGGATGCCTGGAAAGGTGGGAGGTCCGCAGTCAGGCAGGAGCCGAGCACGGACGGCAGGGAGGAGCCGGGACTGGAGCAGCACCAGAAGCCTTTCCTGCCTGCTCGCCGGTCCATGCTGGCAGAATCAGCCGCAGCTGGAGGCTGGAGAGGAGCCCTCTTTCCCAGGCCACCCTCTGGCTCCCCTTTCCCCCCTCCACCCAACCCAGGCGCCAGTCCCCACCCTCCGGCTCCCCTTCCCCCCCCCCACCCCACCCCAGGCTCCAGTCCCCACCATCTGGCTCCCTGCACCACCAGCCAGGGAGGCTGTCACTGTTAGTTCCACCCCATGGGGCAAGGGGCATCACCACAGGATTCTGTGGGTAGTGATGCTGATGGTGATGGTGATGGTGATGGTGATGGTGATGGTGATGCTGATGGTGAGGTGATGGTGAGGTGATGGTGATGCTGATGGTGATGCTGATGGTGAGGCGATGGTGAGGTGGTGGTGGTGATGCTGATGGTGAGGCGATGGTGAGGTGATGCTGATGGTGAGGTGATGGTGGTGCTGATGGTGATGGTGAGGTGATGGTGAGGTGATGGTGATGGTGATGGTGATGGTGAGGTGATGCTGATGGTGAGGTGATGGTGATGCTGATGGTGAGGTGATGGTGATGCTGATGGTGAGGCGATGGTGATGCTGATGGTGATGGTGAGGTGATGGTGATGGTGAGGTGGTGGTGATGCTGATGGTGATGCTGATTGTGAGGTGATGGTGATGCTGATGGTGATGCTGATGGTGATGGTGATGGTGATGGTGAGGTGATGGTGATGCTGATGGTGAGGTGATGGTGATGCTGATGGTGATGGTGAGGTGATGGTGATGGTGATGCTGATGGTGAGGTGATGGTGATGGTGATGGTGAGGTGATGGTGATGCTGATGCTGATGGTGAGGTGATGGTGATGCTGATGGTGATGGTGAGGTGATGGTGATGGTGATGCTGATGGTGATGCTGATGCTGATGCTGATGGTGAGGTGATGGTAGTGATGACGAAGATCAGGAGGAAGATGGTGGTGATGATGTTGGGGGTCGCTCTCATGATGACGATAATGATAAAGGTTATTAGGAAAAAGATTGTTAATGCTGGTGGTGATGCTGGTGATATTGTGATGATGATGATGATAGTGATGACGATGGTGACGACGATGGTGGTGGTACTGATTATGATAATGACTAGAGGCCCGTTGCACGAAGAGAGTCATGCAATAGGCCCTCCTTCCCTTGGCTTCCAGCACGGGTTTTCCTCCGGCACTCGGGACCCAGGCCTTCGCTCCAGAGTCTGCCATCTTCATCTTCATCTTTGCTGCAGACTCCGGCTGGTTGTCTTCACTGCGGCACTCCGCTCCTGTAGATCCTTTCGCGCATCTCCCCGCCCCTGCCCCCCCACCCCCTCCTCATAGCAGACGTCCTGCCCGGCCTGGCCTGGCCACTCCGTGCTTGGAACAGCTGGGCGGCTGCCATCTTTGGTCTTCTAATTTGCATACTCACTCTGATTGGCTGTGGGTGTAGCAGGGCCACAGTCAATTTACATGTTTATTATTAGGTAAAATAATGAAGATGATGAGGAAAAAGATTACTAATGACGGTGATGTTGGTGATGGTGATAATGACGTTAATGATAATGGTCATGAGGAAGACAGTGATGATGGTGATGGAGGTGATGACGGTGATGGAGGTGATGATGATGATGGCGATGGTGGTGATGACAGCTTCAGTTAACATTGCAAGGCACCGTTCCTTGCAGTTTGCATGTGTCAATTCATTTAATATATTGCCTGTATTAATCCATTTAATACTTTGCCTGTGTTAATTCATTTAATACATTGACTGCCTACAAGCCAAGTATTTTTATTATGATGAGTGCTATTTCACAGGTGAGAAACCTGAGGCGCAGAGCCATTATGTAACTGCTTAAGGTAACAGCTCGTGCAGGCAGAGCTGGGACTTGGCCCAGTCAGTCTGGCTCCAGAGCGTATGCTCTCAGCCGTGTGGCAGATGCTCCAGAGCCTTTGGGAGGTATACCTAGAGGTATGTGAACTTGAACTTGTATTACTGTTATGCAGAACTCTCATTGATCTTGTCAGATGACCCACAAGCAGTGAGGATGGAGTGGGAGGTGAGGGGACTGAGAACTTTACCATCCCACACCTTTTCTCAAAAGAAATCTTGGCTGGAAAATAATTACAAGCAGAGCTTTCTGGGGAAAATGGGTAATAAGTCTCAGGGACTTGTATCCTGACCTCCTCAAAGACTCTCCAAACTGACCTGAAGGCTCTGCCTCTGAGACCTGGGATGATGATGGTGGTGATAATGGTGTGGTGGTGATGGTGGTGGTGATGGTGGTGGTGGTGGTGTGTGCTGCACCCAGTACAGCCAGGTGTCTACCTAAGGGGGGGGGGGGCGGTTAAGGATTAAAAAAGATGGACAAGAGAATAAAGCAGGGGCTAGGTGGGATGCTGCTCTCTGATGCAAGCCAAGTATTTTACAGCCAGATTCCATGAGGCAAAGTAAGGGTGTGGTCAAGATGTTTACAATATTCTTGCAGGTTTTGAATCTACTCAATTACATGCACCTGCTTGTATCAGCAGCCTATATCACTTAGTCACCTGGGACCACAGGTTCGGGTCCTAAGATCAAGTTTACAACTATAGCCCTTGGCTATAACTGTGCTGGGACTTGCACATGGCAAAGCCACGAGAGGATCGCGTCCTCTCATTAGTCCGAGGCTTGAACCTGTCCAACGCTGTCGCCGCTCTCCACATGATGGTGATGGTGGTGACGGCGGTGATGAACTCAGCTGGAAAAGTCTTTGGTCCCAGGTGGAGCGGGTAATACTGGCCACCACTTACTGCCTGCCTGCCACGTGCCAGGCACGTTTCTCACCAGTTCTAATTCTCAGCTGCCTTTGGAATGAAGCATAATCCTCCTCATTTTACAGGTGAGAAAACCGAGGCTCAGGCAAGTTCTGCCACCAGCCACGTTCCCCTGGGCTAAGCTGGGGGCAGAGCTGGGTAGAGGTCAGGACAGCGTGACTCAGAGAACCTGCTCTTTCCTGGCTGTGTCGGCTGCTCGCTGCCCGTCACCCGCGGGAATGAGAGCCATCGGTTCCCGGTGCCCAGGCTGACACCCCCTGGGCTCAGAGGACCGGCACCTGTGCGGCCCCACACCTCATCCTCCCTTGCCCTGTAGGCGGATTTAAGCCCGCGGGCTTTTCCTTTATTCCAGTTGCCAGCAGCACGGCCCCGATGGAGGCTGAGAGCTGGCTGCTCTGCGCCATCGCCCCCCAGGCCCCACTCGGGGCTCTTAGGGCCGAGGTCACGTCTGGGAGCTGACGTCCTGGCCGGCCAGCAGCCACTGGGCAGACAAGTCCCAATGTCCTGCCCACCAACCAACCAACCGACCGTCCCGGTTTCGCCCACGAGCCCCTGTGGCTCTTAGGCGGGGGCCCTGCTGGCAGTGACTGACCCTCGCCACGACTTTCCAACGGGGCTCAGAACGTCACGGGGTGGAGGCCTGATCCGGGCTCGTCTGCTGCGGAAGCCGCTCTGACAGCCTCGGTACCCGAGGCCAGAGTGCAGCAGTCCATTAACTGCTTCCCTTTCATCCCCCCCCCCCCCCTGCAGGGAACGCCGAGCCACAGCTTCCTGCTCACAAGCGGAGTGAGCGCGGGCTGGCGCTCCTGGCAGGATGCTGACCTGCCTGTGATCAGGGAGTCTGTTGCCTAGTGACCGAGAGGACCACTGCGGAGCCAGGCGACCGGCTGCAGCCCGGGCTCCGCCCCGCCCACGGGGCGCTGGCCTGCCTGGCCCCACGCCCTCTGCCTTCGGGGGACTGCTCTCCCCGTGCTCCCAGCACACAAGCCCTTGGGCCTCGGGGACCCAGGGCTGGGCCAGCCAGAAAGCTTCTCGGACTTTTCCTAAGTGCAGCCCCTGGGGGAGCCCTTACTTCTCCCACAGACACTCAGCCCTGCCTCGCCCTCCTCGCCCCCTTCCGGGCTGTGGTGGGCAGGAGGGAGTGAGAATCAGAGGCAGAAAGGATCTGGGGGGTGCCGGCTGGCAGGGCCGGGAACAGCGGGAGAAGCCGCTTGCTCCCTGGGCAGGATGGTGGCGTGTGGACAGAGTCAGACCCCGAACCCACGCCCTGGGGTCCCGGGGGAAGCCTCGCGGTGCTGGCAGGAGGGCGGCCCGTGGCGGGCCGGAGGGACCCTGTGGGAATGTGAACTCAGGTTTCCAAGCCCTGCACGGGGCCCCACCCTGTCTGTCCCTAACCCTCTTGCTGGCACAGAGTGGGGCGGGCGGCGTGGGCTTGTTTGTTTGTTTAACGGGTGAGAACATGACTTAGGGTGTCAACAGCAGGACTGGCCAGGACCCCTGGAGATGATCCCTGCTGATGTTTCTTGCAAATGATCTGGAAGCAACCGTGCCCAGGGAAGCCAGCCATTCAGCTCGTGACCTTGGACCTTCCGCCCGGTGGGATGTCAGGCCGATGGAGACGGATGGCGGGAGGCCTGCAGGGCTGAGCCCGGACGTGGTAATGAGCGGGGCGGGGAGCCATGGCAATGCCTGTGGGAATGGCCCAGAGCCGGCAGCCAGGGCCGGGTGAGGGGCTGGGCCGGTGGGAGTGCTGGGCCCACCGGAGGGCTCATGCCACTGCTCCGGGAAAGCCTCACCTCCTGCGGTCTCCCACCCCGGCTCTCCCCTGTATCAGGATCCTCAGAACTCCCTGCCCCCCTTTCATAGCTCCATGGCCCCCCCCCCTCCCCCCCCCAGAGAGCACCACATCCGGAGTGTTCCCAGGGCCCTTCCCATCCGGACTCGGACACTGCTTCTAGGTGAGCCCGGCCACGGGCCCAGCATCCTCACTCGGAGTTCATCCCACCTCCTCGGGTCCGGGTCCGGGTTCGGGTTCCTGTGGCTTTCGGCTCAGACCAATGGGAAGCAGGTTAAAAGGATCTCCTTCATGCTGGCCTTGCGCGGCCAGCTCCTCAAAAACGAGATTGTTGAGCGTCTGCCCCCTGGTGGTCAGTGCGCATCATAGCCACCGGCTGGTTGAACATTTGGACGGTTGCTTAGTCTGAAAGCTTAAAATACAAATCGACTGGCGGAGCGACCAATGGAACAACTGGCCGCTATGATGTACACTGACCACCAGGGGGCAGACACTCCAGGCAGGAGCTGCCCCCAGCCCACAGGCCCCAGGCCAGCCAAGGCGGTGCCAGCAGGATTCCTCTGATTGCCCTGCCAGGCCTGGGGACTCCACCCGTGCACGGATTTTGTGCACCGGCCACTAGTAAGTCAGAGAAACCGAACCTCCCACTGGGAAGGGGACGGCGACAGGAACCCCAGCCCTCTGCCTGCTGCTCCCTCGCCGGTCACATCCCTGAGGGCTGCCTGTGGGTCTTCCCTTGCCCCCTGACGGGAAACTCACTGCCTCTCACGGTAGTAGCCTACTAGGCGTGGGGAAAGCTGCAACTGCTAGAACGTTCTCCCTGAGCTGAATGTTGACTGGCCCCTGGCTAGGACCCACCCGCTGTGCTGAGAGGAAGTCTAATGACGTGTGGGGTTTTTAAAAAGCCCGACTCACTGCAGCTGCTGCCCACCTTCGTCTGCACATCCCGTGCTCGGCCAACCGGGCCCCTCGGGGCTGGCTGTGGCTGTCCCTCAGAGCTGCACGGAGAACTGACCCCGGTGCCCAGAGGGGCCAGCCCAGCCACCTCTCACACCACATGATGCGCCTGTAGCTGGGGAGCCCCCCGCCGCCCACCCAGAGGCCCACGGAGCTCCCAGCTGCGTGAGAGCAGCCGCGAGCCCCTTCTCACGGCGCCCCCGTCCTGTGCCTCCCACAGTGGGCAGCAGATTTATGGAAACGGCCCGGCTGGGAAATATGAATAGCTTCGGAAATGACCCGGACAACTTTATGGTTGAGAGACCCATAATGGGCTCTTGTGGGGGACGGTGTTGTACATTCTTGCTGTCCCCGCTGACAGGATGAATAACTGGGACTGGACGGTGCTGGCCCCTCCAACCTCCGAGTCCGTGATTCCGATAGGGCGGCCCGGACACTGCGGGCCGCTGTGAGAAATGTGGATCCTGCGCTGTGGACCCTGATTGCTTTGATCTGATTAGAGAAGGCACATGCTCACCTGCCTGGGAGCTCACCTGGGACCCGGGGGCTCACCTGGGACCGGGGAGCTCACCTGGGACCGGGGAGCTCACCTGGGACCCGGGGGAGAATCATGGATTAGCTGCCTCCTACACGCCCACATTGGGGATCGAGCCTGCAACCTGGGCCTGTGCCCTGCCTGGGAATCAAACCCGGGACTACCCGATTCATAGGTCGGGATCAACCACTGAGCCACACCAGCCAGGCTTAAGTGCTTCCCTTAAACAAGATGTTCTGAGACCCTTCTGGTGTGCTGTCCTGGGGCTGGCTGTGAACATTAGTCCTTCCTCTCACTCCAAAAGCAGGAGGCAGCATCTGGAGACCCAGGCTCCAACCCTGACCCCCGCTCCCTGGCCGAGCAGCCCGGGGCACATGATTACGTGGACGGAGCCCCAGTGAAGCAGGATTGGCGTGAGGACCAAAGAGCTCCTGTGAGCACCAGCGGGAGAGATGGCAACGGAACCTGCTGCTAAAGTCTCCCCCTTTTCCAAAGTGGGTGCCTCAAATCTTCTGCACTTTGTTCTCAACAGCTTCTCTCCCTTCCCGCCCTGTCCCTAAACTAGCCAGGTCCCCTTTGAAGAGAGCCAGAGGAGGGCGGGAGGAGAAACTTGCCCCGGCCACTCACACCGAGCGGCACCTGGGCTGGAGTTTGAGGCGGTGCCCCCGAATTTGCGTTTCTGATCAGGTGATGCTGATAACGCGGGGCTGGACCCCGGGAAGGACTTGTGTTCCTGCAGTTCGAAGTAGCCTGGAAGGTGAGGAGGGAGGCGGTTCCTTTTACCGAGGGCTGGCCGGGGCCCGGGGCTGGCCGGGGGCCCGGGGCTGGCCGGGGGCTGGGGCTGGCCGGGGGCCCGGGGCCAGCCGGGGCCCGGGGCTGGTAATTCCTGGCACCCCTCCTCTGCTCTGCTTCCTGAAGAGAGCGTTTCACGGCAGGTTGGCTTCTGCGCGGAGCTCAGGTGGGCGCTAAGGTAACGGAGCACACACCCGTTGGGATCAGAGCAGCACCTGCCTGCTCCTTAATGGGTTGCCAGGCAACCAGACAAAGGTGAGGCGGAGGCTGGGATTAGCAGCTGGCAGGGGTTTCCGAGGGAGCCACCAGGCGTCCGAGGGCAGACTTCTCCTCCGAGGCCACAGGAACAGATGCAGAGCCCGCCCCGCCCCGTCACCGCCTTGTTGGCTCTCGGAAGGGCTCAGCCCCGTGCAGACAGCCCCACGCTGTCACGTGGCCTCTGACAGGGAATCTTTTCCTCGAGGAGCCGCCGGGCACCCGGGGGGAAGGGGCCGGCTGGGCGCCGCCTGCTTGGGGGAGTGAGTTCTGTTGGCTGATTTTGGATTACAAAGCGCACCCACGTGGGAACACTTGGGAGCGCAGGAGAGCAGGAACCCCACGGCCCGAAGGCCCTGATGAGACTGGCGTCCATGCCCGGGGGGAAGTGAGGCCACCGGGAAGGGGCTGTTCTGGGAACCCCAGGCCGGGGAGAAAGCACTTCCCTGCGCACGCGGCCTTTCTGTACCGGCACGTCCGGCGCCCCGTCCTTCTCTCCCCGTCCTTCTCTCCCCGGCCCATTGCAGTCACTTCCTGGGTGAGGGGCAGTTACCTCCTGGGTGGGGGGCAGTTACCCCCTGGGTGGGGGCGGTTACCCCCTGGGTGGGGGTGGTTACCCCCTGGGTGGGGGTGGTTACCCCCTGGGTGGGGGGTGGTTACCCCCTGGGTGAGGGGCGGTTACCCCCTGGGTGAGGGGCGGTTACCCCCTGGGTGGGGGGTGGTTACCCCCTGGGTGGGGGTGGTTACCCCCTGGGTGAGGGGCAGTTACCCCCTGGGTGGGGGGTGGTTACCCCCTGGGTGGGGGGTGGTTACCCCCTGGGTGGGGGGTAGTTACCTCCTGGGTGGGGGTGGTTACCCCCTGGGTGGGGGTGGTTACCCCCTGGGTGGGGGTGGTTACCCCCTGGGTGGGGGCGGTTACCTCCTGGGTGGGGGCAGTTGCCAGCGATCAGCAGTGCCGCAGCGGGCAGCCTGTGCCAGGGCCTCTGTGCGTTTGCGAGGTGGTGGCCGGAGCTAGGACACACACCCCCTCACCAACACTTGCCATGGCAGCCGGGGAACGTTTTTATAAGCCCGTTCCTTTAATTTTTCGTTTCTTGGGTCACTTTCTTTGATTGGGCGCTCCTCAAACCCTGATTTTCCCTTTATTTCCTTGAGACTTGCCTATTCATGTCCTATGCCCATTTAAAAAAATATATTTTTATTGATTTTTTACAGAGAGGAAAGGAGAGGGATAGAGAGTTACAAACATCGATGAGAGAGGAACACTGATCAGCTGCCTCCTGCACACCTCTCACTGGGGATGTGCCTGCAACCAAGGTCCATGCCCTTGACCGGAATCGAACCTGGGACCCTTCAGTCCACAGGCCGACGCTCTATCCACCAAGCCAAACGGCTCTGGATGCCCATTTTTTAAATAGGGATTGCTCATCTAGTCTTATTTGTAAACGCTATTTATATAGAGAGACCAATGGGACCTTCTTGAGGTTGTTGCTTGCTTCTTTTTTTTTTTGAAAAAAAAATTTTTTTTTACTTGATTTCTGAGAGAAAGGGAAAGAGAGAGAAAGAGAGAGAGAGAGAGAGAGAGAGAGAGAGAGAGAGAGAGAGAGAAAGAAACACTAATGAGAGAGAAGCATTGATCAGTTGCCTCTTGCACGCCCCACTCTGGGAATCGAGCCCACAACCTGGGTGTGTGCCCTTGACCAGAATCGAACCTGGAACCCTTCAGTCCATAGGCCGATGCTCTATCTGCTGAGCCAAAACAGCTAGGGCAGTGGTCGGAAAACTGCGGCTCGTGAGTTTGCCGACCACTGCCTTAGGGAAAAACACTTAAAAAACATTTCAATAATGTACTAACATCTTTAACCTGAAGTCAGACTTCTGGGTCAGGGTAGTTAATGCCGTGCGCTTGCTTTTAACATTCCCCTCCCCCACCGCACCGGAGGCCATCTTTGGTTTTCCTTTTGTGTACAGGTGAGTTTTATTGATGTTCTAGGAAGTAAGTTGAATGCTTTTCTTTTCAAATAAAAAAATAAAATTATAATTCTATTTTTAAAAAGGTTTCCCTTTTACCTCCTGGGTCATTCAGGGAGAAAGAAGAGGGAGGAGAAAGGCAGAAGGAGGAGGAGGAGGAGGAGAGGAAGATGGAGAACAGAGAGGAGGCTCTCTCCGCCATGTTTATTGAATTCCTGAGATCTGCAGTGATTCTCAAACTCTATATGTGAGTCACCTGGAGTCTCGTTGAAATGTAGATTCGGGCCCGGCCGGCGTGACTCAGGGGCTGAGCATCGACCTAGGAGCCAGGAGGTCATGGTTTGATTCCCGGTCAGGGCACAGGCCTGGGTGTCAGGCTCCATCCCCAGTGGGGGCTTGTGGGAGGCAGCCAATCCTTTATTCCCTCTCATCATGGATGCTTCTCTTCCTCTCCCGCTCCCTTCCTCTCTGGCATAAAAAAAGAAATGTAGGTTCTGGCCTGGCCAATGTAGCTAGGTTGGTTGAACGTTGTCCTGTGAACTGAAAGGTCAATGGTTTGATTCCATCAGGATTGTGGGTTCGGTCCCTGGTCAGGCTGTGTACTGGGATCTCTCTCCTTCCTTTCTCTCTCTCTTAAAAAAAAAAAAAAAAAAAAAAAAAAGAATACATAAAATATATAAGGGGAAAGAGAAAGGAATGTAGATTCTGGATTCAACCAGCTCCCCGCTGGGTCTGCCGCCCACGGACACTGGGGTGGTGACTCCCCGCTGGGTCTGCCGCCCACGGACACGGGGGTGGTGACTTCACATTATGCCACGGGGAAACACGGAGGGTCTCGCTGATAGTGCTGACCCCACGTAAAGGGTCATTTTATTTTTATATTTTTATATATTTTATTGACTCTTTAGAGAGAGAGGCAGAGAGAGAGTTAGAAACATTGATGAGAAATATTGATCAGCTGCCTCCTCCACACCCCCCAACTGGGGATATGCCCGCAACCAAGGTATGTGCCCTTGACCGGAATCAAACCTTTCAGTCCGCAGGCTTATGCTCTATCCACTGAGCCAAACCGGTTTCGGCTGTGGTCATTTTATTTTGAAAACTGTTTTCTCTCTCTCTCTCTCTCTTTAGTCAGCAGGGAAACCCTAACCCGGCCTGGAAAGGAGGAGAGAGCCACAGCTCATTTCCAGGGAACCATCAGCCGAGCTCATGGCGTAGCTCCCTCCCCCGTGGCCTTCCAGATTCCAGCCTGAGACTCCCAGGTGCGTGTGGGGCGGGAGGGTGTCCCCTCCGGGCCCTCGCCGGCTGGAGACAGTTACGGTGAGAGGTTAACCGCCGATCTCCCTCCTCCAGCATTGCTCAGGGCTTGCTCTGTGTTTTCTTTGAGAAAGAACTGTTATGGTCCACACGCACCTCCTAAGACAGTGACATAAGGGGTCCTGACAAAACCAGGTCTGGCAGGGAAGAGTCTTGGAATGGGACTCAGAGAGCCGTGACCCGCTCTGGCCTTCAGGGGCGCCGGCCTGCGTTAACCGCCCCGGCTCAGCTCCGTCCCAGCCACAGGAGACCAGCTAGCGGCTCCCTGCCCGCCGCGCCCGGGGGGACCAGCTCCAGAGGGGGCTCCGGGCCGCAGGGTGCTCCCTGCAACCGAGACACACGGAGGCTGGCGCTCAGTCCCCAACAAGTCTCCACGGAGTCGCCCACACCGGCCAGCAGCAGCGGGAGGCTCTGGACAGGCCGAGAGCGGGGTTTGGGGTCACACCAGCCCGGGCTGGCACCATGGCGACGCCGCTGCAGCTGGAGCCACATTCATGCGGACGCTGCCAGGGCAGGCGGGCCTGGCTCGAGAGGTGCCAGGGAAGCAGGGGGCACCGATTTCCACGTGAAAGGAGGTCACACGTGTGCACAGCCAGGCCGGCGTGGGCAGCCCCGGAACCAGCGGTGACTGCGTGGGAACGGTCGCCCGCCCTCGCACAGCCTGTGCCAGGAATCCTTCCCAACTCTGCACGGAACTTAGCGATTTGCCTACATTCCGCACCTAGAACGCAGCTGAGCCCTCATCTCACCTGCGCCCCCAGCCCCGAGCACAGCGGAGGCTCAGAGGGGAGCCACCTGGCCTCCGAGCCTCAGTTTCCCCATCTGCTCCAGTGACAGCAGCTCTCACGGGGAGTGGTGGGGGACCAGTATGATGGCCATGCCACACTGGTCCACCGCAAACGCCCAGTGGGTCCTGCTCAGCTCCGCCCAGGGCTCCCAGGTCGCCCGGCCCTGCAGGTGAAAAGAGCCCCGAGCTGTCTCCCCGAGCCTCAGGACTGCGAGGCCCACCGGGCTCCGCTGGCTGCTGGGGCCCTCAGTATGTTCCACGTGTGGCCTTTGGGCTGTTTCCATTTTCCTGCTCCTCCCCCCAGTGTGTGTGTGTGTGTGGGGGGGGGGGGAGGGGGCACGGCCAGGGGTCCGGTTCCGAATCCTCCCCCGCTGGCTGCTTCCTCAGCCTCGGTTCCCGCCTTCCCTTCAGGTGGCCATGGCCAGGACTCCGGTAAGGTGGGCGGCACACAGCAGGTGCTCTGGTTCCCGGGTTGGCTCCACCCAGGAGCCTAGGCCGGCCCCTCTCTCCTGGGTCCCGTGGTGTGGGGCAATGACAGGGTAACAGCCAACCGGCACCCCGCGCTCCGGGGAGGCCCCCCACCCCCCCAGTGCCCGCCCGGCCTCACCCGCCTCCCCCCACACCATCTCCCCCTCCCGCTGCCCGGCTCCTCCCGCACCAGGGCCGGCGGCACCGGACAGACGGGGTCACCTTCCCGCCTCCGCGCAGAATGCCGGCCTCCCACACCCGGTGCTCAGTCCCCCCAACCCCCGAACTCGCTGTGCTCCCCACACGCTGCCCAGTCCGCCGGGCCTGCGCCGCCGCCCCTCCCTCCCTCCCCCGGCCCTCCTCGGGGACCCTCCCGGGCGCCCACCCCGCGGGCGGCGCTGCCCCGCGGGCCCATGACCTTGGCCGCCCCTGAGCCCCGGTCCACGCCCCCCGGCGGCGGCCGGGCACGGACACCCTGTTTCTCGCTGGCAAACACCCCACTTGGCGGGTGACCTCCGCACACGGCCCGCGGCGGGGAGGGCGGCCCCAGGGCGGCGGGGAGCGCGGATGCGAACACAGGGAGGGGAGGGAGCGTCCGCCGCCCCAGCCCGTGGCCCCGCCGAGCCCGCCTCCGCCGCCGGGCCCCGGGGCGCCGCGCCGCACCGCACGGGCCGGGCGAGGCGGACACGGCCCGCGCCCCGCGCCCCCCGCCCGGGCGCCAGAGGACGCGCGGGACCCGCCGCCTGCAGTGCCCGCCCGCGTCCCCAGGGGGCGCCGCCGGCCGGCGCCGAATTCCGGGCGGGCGGGCGGGCGCGTTTGAAACCCGGACAGCGCGAGGGGGCGGGGCCGGGCGCGCGAGCCCCCGCCCCCCGGCCAATCGGTGGCGGCGGCGGGCGCGGGGGCGGGGCGGGCGCGGGCGGGGCGGGGCGGGGCGGGCCGGGTGAGTGAGGAGCGGCGGCCGGCGGCGCGGGCGGCGCTCTCTCCTCAGCCCGGCGGGGGCGGCGGCTCGGCCCGCGGACCCTTCGCAGACGCGGCGGCCGGCGCTCCGGCCCGGGGCGGCTGACAGGACCTCCGGGCGGACAACTTCCGCGCCCTCCCCGCCTCAGCGCAGCCCGGGCGCAGCCGCCTCCTCCGTCCGGGCCGGCCGCCCGGCCGTCAGCATGGCCCGGGGCGCGCGGCGGGCGGCGGGCGGCGCGGCGGGCCCGGGGCGGCCGCGGGGGTCCCCGCCCGGCGGCGGGCGGCGGCGGCGGCCCCGCGGAGCCCGGGCGGCGGCCGGCGGCCCCGGAGCGGACGCGGGGGAGCGCGGCGGGCGGCCGGCCACAAAGTTGAGCGCGGGCCGGCGGCGCGGATGGTGGGCGCTCCTGGCGCTGCAGCTGCACTGGCTCCGGGCGCTGGCGCAAGGTAGGCGGCGGGGCCGGGGCGGCGCGGGGTCAGGGCGGGGGCGGCGCGGGGCCAGGGCCGGGGCGGGGCGGGGGCGGCGGGGTCGTGGCGCGGGGCCGGGCCGTCGGGGTCCGCGCCCGGGACGCGCGGGGTCGGGGCGCCCGCCCTGGCTCCCCGCAGGCGGGGCCGGGCCGCGGGGCCGCTGGTCTGGTCGGGGCCGCGGGGCTCGGGCGCTGCGGGGAGGGTCGGGGCCGCCGCTCCCAGCCCCGAGGCCGGCACCCACCGCCGCAGGCTCCGCGCACCCAGCGGGGCGCCCCCGGCGGCAAACTTGGGCTCCCGCGGCCCCGCCCGCCCCGCCGCCGCTCCCTCAGCCGCGGGTCGCGGGGCAGGTGAGCCCGCCGGGTGCGAGCGCCCTTCGGAGTGGGAGGTGGTCCGGACCGGCTGTGCCCGGAAGCCGTCCCTTTGCCCGCCGGGCGCACCCGTGCGGGTGGGCATCCTCCGCCAGGTGTGCGGCCGGAGAGGAGCGCCGCGTCCCCGGGCCAGGCCCTCGGAGATGGGCGCCCCCTCGGCGGGTCCTCTGGGATCGGGCACCCTTGGCGAGCACCCTAGGATTGGGCACCCTTGGCGGGTCCTCTGGGATCGGGCACCCTTGGCGGGTCCTCTGGGATCGGGCACCCTTGGCGAGCACCCTAGGATTGGGCACCCTTGGCGGGTCCTCTGGGATTGGGGCCCCTTGGCGGGTCCTCTGGGATCGGGCACCCTTGGCGAGCACCCTAGGATTGGGGCCCCTTGGCGGGTCCTCTGGGATTGGGCACCTGTGCTGCGGGGCAGCCTCGGGCGGGCACTGAGGTGGTGGAGGCGGCACTGACTCAATCCGTGTGTGTGAGGGGGAGGGGGGACCTCTGTGCGGCCTCATGCCGGGATTTAAATGTGACCACACCTGGCGGGTCTGCACTCAGAGCGCCCCCCCCCCCCCCAGCCTGACCCCTGCTCCCCGTCACCGCTGACCTGGCTGCTCTAACGGCCTCGCACCCTCCCCAGGGCTCACAGATGTCCGCTCTCATGTGTAGCTGCACGAAAACAAATTGCCCTATTTCTGGTTAATTTAACTCCTCCATTACTTGGGAAATTTTCATTTCACTTATTTGTGCTTCTTTTTGCTTAATGACTGACTTTTGTAGGGAAGCATTTATTAAGTCATTTTGTAAAATGGGATCGGTAGATTGCCGGAGCAGCCAGGTTCAAATGAAGAAGTCTGAGTCACTCGGCATGACCTTTAGGATAGAAATGGTGTTTATCAAGTTTTCCTTAAGAAACAAAAAGAGCAGTGACTTGCACTTTGCAGTAATCTCTGTACATTTGCACATTTGAAAATGTATGCACACGTTCAAAGGGAAAAAAATCTGGTTTTGTTTGGAAGTCTAGTACAGGGATTTCAACTTCTTACCATGTGCACTTTGAAGGCTCTATAAAATGTCACGTTTTCACAACTAACGTTAATGAACGTATGCTAATTAAAAAAACAAGCCACTAAGGCAGTGCTCAGCCTCTTTTCGGGAGGAATATTTTATCCCTTGCTGCCAGTAAAAACACCGGTCCCTGTTTTACATTTATATGGTTTATAAAGTGTACAGATCTTTCCGTGTAACATTTCGAATAGGTTGTCACAAATTCTAAATTCATTGACAGGTTTCTGTTCTCTGTGCTCTGTGAAATGTGTAATATATCCATCATTTTTTTATATCATATTGAAAATTCATATTACAGGAGAGATGTCACCATTTGACAAAAGCTCATGTATCTTGAAAATGAAAATTCTGGTGCTGCTGCAGAGATTCCTAATGGGATGAGGAGTTGGTCATACGGGCAGGAATGCATTGTCTTGAATGTGATCAGGTAAAATGGAACGTTCTGAGTAGAATCCTTGCCGCCGTGTTGGAGCTAGTGAAGCAAGTCTTCATTCCTCCGTGCGTGTTTGCTTCTGACGGTGTTCCGTGTGGTTAGGCTCGGCCTGGGGTCTCGGCAGAGAAGTGTGGGGGGGACCAGTCACAGAGACAGGCAGTTACAGAGCCTGAGCCGGGGGCAGAGCGAGTCCTAGGCCTGTTGTATAACACGTGGCTCGGACCTTCTGCGTGTAGCTTTAGTAGTCCTGAGGCTTTACGTGTAATGAGGATTTCTGAGGTATAGACTGGTACTCTGCTTATTGCTGGGTGTGTGTGTGTGTGTGTGTTAGTGAGAGAGACTTTTCTAGATTCCTAAAGATCCAAGACTTTAATTCTCAAAGGCGGATGGCAAGGCAAGCGTTTTTTATGTGGTCCAGCAGCCAGACCTGGGTGTTTTGTTTTTTATTTCTTCATTTAGTATTTTAAATATATTTTATTGTTTTTTTTACAGAGAGGAAGGGAGAGGGAGAGAGAAACATTGATCAGCTGCCTTCTGCACACTTCCTACTGGGGATGTGCCCGCAATCAATACATGCCCTTGACCGGAATCGAACCCGGGACCCTTGAGTTCAAAGGCTGATGTTCTATCCACTGAGCCAACCCATCCAGGGCCAGTGCTGGGTGTGCAGAAGGATGGCAGCGCACAGGGACTCTGTGTGACGTTTCCTGCTGGGCCTTTGGCGGCTTGTTGATGCTGGTGATGCTGACCACGGCCTCTCCTGGAGGGTGTGCTTCCGGCGGGGAGAGGGAGGCTGTGTGTCTCAGATCCCTGCTTTGGGGCTGTTCACAGTTTCTCCTTTGGAGTTACTCCCGATCACTGTGCAGAGATGGTTCTGGAACTTCCGTGTCTGTCACCATCACGTGGGGTTTAGACCCGCCGAGGGCCAGCTCCTTTGTCTGTCACGGAGCCACACGTGCCCTCCAGGTGAATGGTGCACACCAGAGTTTGAGAACCAGGAACTTGGATGTCTTGTGTTTTTCCTCATTCCAGTCACTGGCTGATTTCCTGGAGCCGCTCCAGCCCTGTGCCTCTTGAACTTGGCTGCTCACTGGAATCACCGGGAGCTTTAAACAACCCTGGACCGGCCTCTCATTCTCTGACTTCCTTTTAATTGGCTGGAAGCTCGACCTGGTGTCAGGGGATTGAGAACCCCCCAGGTGGTCCCAGTGTTCAGCCAAGTTTGAGAACCAGTGCTCAACACTTTGAAATGAGATCACATGACTCGGTTTGGCTTTCACCTTGTCACGGGCCTTGAGGTTTTATGGTAAACACTCCTCCCCACCCCCCCAAATCCCGGTGACTTCTGGGTACTTGGAACCTGTTTTCACTTACACACACCTGTTTCATGCTCATGATCTCAAGCTTTGAGATTTCTCTCAGACTTAATCAGTTTTTAATCACTCATTCTGTTTGTTCCAGCTGGCATTGTCAAGCTCCTGTTGGTCTGGGGAGGGGGCGGTGGTGTGTGTGTGTCAGAATCACCCGTGAAATTTAAAAACACAGTTACCTGGGCTCCACCTCCGCCCTGAGGGTCTCTGGAGTGTGAGTTTGTGAATTTAAAGTCGCTCCGCAGGTGGTTCTTCTATCTTTGTTACCGTTTGAGTTTGGTCCTTGTGTTGGCCAATCCCATATCTTACCCTGTTCGCTGCCATTCTTAGCCTGACTTCCTGTGGCCTCAACCCCTGCCTGGACCATTTTTCCAGCCTCGGTGAGGTGCACCCATTAGGGCCCTGCCCCTGGCTTGCTGGAGGAAGCACCATGCAGTGTTGGTTGGGTTCACGACAAATCCAGCTTCTTGGGGGGCCTCCTGGCTTCCCGTCACCTCAGGAGCGCTGTTTTCCCTCCCGCGACCCCCAAGACCCCTTCCCGGCACGACTGTGCCATGTGAGTTTTAACTGCAGCCGGAGTCCCAGACAGCCTGCCTTACGAGTCTGCAGAGCCTGGGCTGCACGGGGAGGTGCTCAGATACTTGCTGGGTGCGATCTGTGAGCCCTCTGCCTGGGTGACAGATGGCACCTGGCCCGGCTGGTAGCCTCTTGTAAATCTAATCAGGAGCAATTATCACCCTCCAGGCCGTGCTGCGTGCAGCCACCTGCAGCTGACCTTTGTGGAGCCTTCCTGTGAGCCAAGCACTGGCCCCGCAGGCAGGCTGCTGCTCTGCCCGGCGGCTGGGAGGGGAGGAGCACTTGGTATCATTCACCTGCGGGACAGGGAGGCCCTGAGGGGTTTGCTGATTGCCTCAGTCCTGGACTGGTAGTGCCGAAGCCGCCACCGAAAGCAGCCTGCCTGACCCACAGTCCGTGTTCCGGCCGCTGGCCGGGCATTCCCACTGGTGTCTGCCCTTCCACAGGAGGAGGTGTGAGGGGCAGGTGCAGGGGGTGTGTTCTAGAGACTTTATCCAGTTACTTGACCTCCAGTAACTTGACCTCAAATAATCAGAGTACTTATGTACTGTTGTAAAAAAAGAAAACATCAGATAATTTTGAAAATAGAGCAGAGGAATATGCATAACGCCCATATATACCCTCCCTTCTCCCATAATAAAACGGCTATTGCCATTTTGATGTTTTTCTTTCCCCCCATAACATACCTGTCAAATTCCAACTGAGAACGTGGCAGTTTGGCGGCAGGTTTGAACACCACACAATTGACCACGAGGAGTGTGCAACCATTTCTTTGAGGAGCACTCGGGAAATTCTTTTATCTGCACTCAAGTGTGTGCATTTAAGTCCTTTAAGTGGAAATAAAAAAGAGTCGGGCTTTGTCAGGCACAGACTTATTTGTTGTTTTGCTTCAGCATGGGTTTTGTCTAACCACAGCTACGTTTAGCGGCATGCTGTGGGTACACTTAGCCGGGAGCGTCCCTGTGCCCTCACACGCTGGAATACAACAGAGTCACGCTGACAAGCAGGCAATTAGTGGAACCCGGGAAGAACTTGTAGTTAACTTCCACCTGCTAGTGGCCTTTATTGCCGTGCGAAGAGCCTTTGTGTTGCTTACGGTGTGGGACACGGGTCTGGGCCTTTGTCTCCTGTCCCAGCGATCAGAGACCAGCAGCATCAGCTGACTAAACCCAGAGAATGGGACAGACCCTGACAGGGAGAACACAACACCTGGGTCTTGACAAGCTCACAGTTTACATTTAATAGTTTTAAGCCGAAACCGGTTTGGCTCAGTGGATAGTCAGCCTGCAGACTGAAAGGTCCCAGGTTCGATTCTAGTCAAGGGCATGTACCTTGGTTGCGGGCACATTCCCGGTAGGGGGTGTGCAAGAGGAAGCTGATCCATGTTTCTCTCTCATCGATGTTTCTAACTATCTCTCTCCCTTCCTCTCTGTAAAAAAAAAAAAAAATCAATAATATATATAAAAAAAGTAGTTTTAAGAGTAGACCCCTTAAAATCCAAATCCATGAAAATTGAGTAAAACTGAGGATGGGGAATGAAAGGTGCAGTAGAATGGGGAGTTAAAGTGGATTCATCTTTTAAAAAGGAAGGGTGTTGATAGGAGTCTTATTATCTGGTTAAATACTCCTATTAAGAGATGATACATTTCTGCCTAATGCAACTGAGTATTTTAATTTGTATAGTCTAATTCGAATCAATTTGACTTGAACATTTCTACAAGGCATTTATGAAACAAATTCTCCCCTAAATTTGTAATTATCTTTCAATAAAAAAGACGATAAACATTTGTATCTTTGATCCCACGGGAGAGTATATTTTGACGGCTAGGACAGTGAATATGGCACCTCTTATCATCGTTTTGTAGTGGCACAGAGAAATGATCCTGAAGTTTTCCAATGAATCCTTGAAATGCAAAAGTCTGTCATCGTTTGGTGGACTCTATTGACATACTGCCAGTTGTTGATCCTCTCCCTGCGACCTCTCTGGAGAGCTATCTTGTTATTAGTCTTATCGTTTCATTATATTAATACTATTCTTACTCTATCTAAATACAAAACCTAAAAGTGCTATTACGAGAGCCCTGGTCTAGGAAGCCCTAGTCCTGTGGTCAGCAAACTTCGGCTCGTGAGCCACATGTGGCTCTTTGGCCCCTTGAGTGTGGCTCTTCCACAAAGTACCACGGCCTGGGCGAGTCTATGTTGAAGAAGTGGCGTTAGAAGTTTAAGTTTAAAAAATGTGGCTCTCCAAAGAAATTTCAATCGTTGTCCTGTTGACATTTGGCTCTGTGGACTAATGAGTTTGCTGACCACTGCCCTAGTCATTTATACACTTGCTAGTCTAGGATTTCGGTGGTCTGACCTCCTGACAGGCCACTCTACAGCTAGAGGCGGACTCATTGCCTTAGCTCCTCTCCACTCCAGCTCCTGTGGTCTCCAGTGGGTATTGTGGGATAGGAATGTTTTCTTAAAGCTTTCCTTGAAACACAATGTGGTGAGTGGGAAAGACATTGGGCTAAGTATCAGTAGACCTGGTTTTTATTTCATTCTGTAACTAACTTGCAATATGAGCAAGTCTGTTAGCCTCTCTGAGAATAATTTCTCAGCTGTGAAAGTTGGGGGTGAGACTAGGTTTTCACTATTGTTCTTTCCCGATTCCCTGAATTCTATATGTTGTCAAATCTTCTCTGCCCTTCTCCCAGACTCTGTGTGTCTCCTTTTTGGGGATTCTGTAACTCTGTGTCCTAGCTCTTGGAATCTAATTCTCTTCATTTTACATTTCCAGAGTAGTTCCAATGTTGAAGACAACTAAGATGCAATATAATATTTCTCTTTAGGTGCTGCCATCTAACGTGATGTATCTGCTCTACCCTGATCATGGTTTATGTTCACAATTTTAGGTGCCATAAAATGAACTAGTGCCATAACTTGTCAGTGTAAGTCTGAAGTTTGGATAAATAAATTTCTTTAAAATGTGAGATGCTTACTTGTTTAAATGGTTGGAAGAAGAAAGGGCAAGACTGATTAAAATCTCCTGGAGGTAATTAATGCCGTGAGAAATGGAGGAGATATGAAGTGGTGATGGATGTGAGAATGCTTACATAAATGCTTACATATACTGGACAGGGACCATCAGCAATGCAAGAGGTTAGAGATGGCTTCCGTTGACATTTTTGTTCAATCTAACATTAGGTTGGTTGTCTTCATTAGGGACTTTAGTATATCAAAAAGCCCTCAAAATGAACAAAAGAATTCTTTTATACTTTAGTTTTTTAAAAATATATATTTTATTGATTTTTTTTTTTTTTTTTTTTCAGAGAGGAAGGGAGAGGGATAAAGAATTAGAAACATCGATGAGAGAGAAACATCGATCAGCTGCCTCCTGCACACCCCCTATTGGGGATGTGCCCACAACCAAGATACATGTCCTTAACCGGAATCTAACCCGGGACCCTTCAGTCCACAGGCCGACGCTCTATCCACTGAGCCAAACCAGTCAGGGCTCTTTTTCACTTTAACAGGCTTAGCTGGGACTGTTGACATACAGATAACATCTAGTGAAGATTAACTGCTGTCACTTAAATAATCCAATATCTTGACTATAGATTTATCTGTTCACTAAGTCTACTAGCTTAGTGATCTTTGGAGATTAGCTTGTTGAATGTGGGCTAGGTCTAGGACAATAGTTTCTTCACGGTTTGTGTGTGTGTGTGTGTGTGTGTGTGTGTTGTTTTTGTTTGTTTTCTGTGTGTGCTTTAAACTGACAAGGCCAGCCTTTGAGGTGTGGGCTCTGGAGAATGGGCTCGCCTCCCAGGCCCGTATTATTACATGAACAACATTAGCCTTCGGTGCGAAGTTGTGTGGCCTTTTCCCCTTTCAGAACTCTGCTCTGTGTGTATTCTAGACACGCTTCCTTATCATGAGAGGTTAGGAAGCTCTCAAGTATGTGAGCTTGAATTTATAAAGATGAATGATCTTTCCTAGAAAAAAAATATAGGGAGGGAACCTAAGAATACTGTCCCGGCTCGAAGAGGACTGTGGCTATTCCAGGAGTGCCGGTAGTTTCCTTTATTAAGAAAGATCGGTGGTGGGAATCTTAGCAACCTATACAGGCTGCTTAGGAAAACATTAGCGTTGGGGTGAGGAGGGGTTTCAGAGATCACATTGCATAGGGTAACCTGCCCTGCGTGGGTAAGGACCATGGCCTCCAGAGGCTGCAGTGTCTGCGGGGTCTTCTCTTCAGGGTGATCTGTGTGTGTTTGTGCTGCTGCTCCTGAAAGGCCTATTTTCAAAGTGAAGTTAGTTCTACCTCGCCTTCTCCCTAGGTATTAGATGTGAAACTCCCCACTCCCCCGCCCTAAAAGAGGTTTTGGATTTGCGGATCAAGCCCTTCTATATAATGGGTGTCAGCATCGATTTAATCAGGAACCACCAGATGGCAATAGAAAAAGTGTTTCTATAGAATGTAATCTGTAGTTTTCACAGCTGATTTTTTCCCCTTCCTTGAAACACTGCTTTTCAGTACACTTATGCAATGTATGAAATTGTTGGTTACGAGCAAGGTGAGTTTATAATACCTGACAATGCTAATCAAAACAAGGACATAGAATAGTGGTAAAGTGTTACTAGAAAATGACATTTTATTTGCATGAGCGCATGTATGAATTGTTCTCGGAGAGTGGGTTTCCAACAATATAGCTTATGCCTTATGTTGTTATATAGCCATGATTTTGCTTCTAAATTTTTATTCGGCATTTAGCTCTGCCGTAAGCTGTGATGATTTGCAGAACATAAAAGAAAACATGGCTCTTATCTTGCGGCATTTTATGCACTCACTACCTCCTGAAGGAGGAGATGGATGCGTTTACGAACATTGCACATATTTATGTATTTCCTGGCAAAGGTGTTTCTATCTTTTGTAGAGTTTGCTTTATTTTTGCCGGTAGGCATGCCCCTCTTTCCTAAGCATGTCTTCTAGGCTCTTCCAAGGCTTTCTTTTTCCGTAGCTAAGGCTCTTGGTTGCAAGCTAGAAACTCAATCTGAACTACTTAAGAAAAAAGGGTATCACAGTGGAACAAGAAGAATACCTTGAAACTTGGCAAGTTTAGGATTCAGCCCTGCCTCAGGAATAACTAGAGCCAAGTGTTTGAAATCGCTCAGGCACTGTCCTCTTTGTCATCATCTCTGTTCCTGTGTTGGTACCATTCTCGACTCTTCCTGAAAATTGGCTCTCTCGTGCCTGAGACCCAGCTATTACCAGTCTTTGTGTGACTGTTGCTTCAGACCCCGAAGTAAAGATGGATGGAAAGCTTTGGTCCTGATTTAAAAAACTTGTGAAATCTTCAGATTTATATATTAAAAGCAAGACCATGAGGGAAAAATAAAGCATATTGATTGCAACATTGAAAATGGGCCGGGAGAAACCAGCATGAATGTCAACAGACCAGTGAGGAGGTGAGAGGAAGCAGCCGCCTGGACTGGGTGGCAGTGCTGGAGATGGAGAGAGCTGGAGAGAGTTACTGTCACGTGTGTGGGCAGGGCGTGCCTCGTTCTCCTTTTCTCACTGAGATGCGCGGGATTTCGTATGGGATATGGAGGGCATGTCCAGGTTTTTGGCTTGCATGGTTAGCTGATTGGGCACTCAGTGAAGTTGGACCACCTCAGTTTGGGCGGTATGATCATGTTTTGGTTTTGAATGTGTTCATGTGAGGGACCATCAAAGCTTCCATGTGGATTGTTAAGTAGGTGCTTGGATATGAGTTTTGCATTAAGGCAAGGTCTAGGGGTTTGGTATATTGCTTAAGAGGATGGGCCGGGCATAGAATAAAACGGGCTCAGCCCCTTGCTAGCTGTACTTCCCTCCTCGGTAGGCTGTTAAACCTTTTTTTTTTTTTTTTTTTTTAAATATATTTTATTGATTTTTTACAGAGAGGAGGGGAGAGATATAGAGAGCTAGAAATGTCGATGAGAGAGAAACATCGACCAGCTGCCTCTTGCATACCCCCTACTGGGGATGTGCCCGCAACTCAGGTACATGCCCTTGACCGGAATCGAACCTGGGGCCCTTCAGTCCGCAGACCAACGCTCTACCACTGCGCCAAACCGGTTTTGGCTGTTTAACCTTTTTAACGTATTATTTCTCATCCCTGCAGTAGGTATAATCATTGCACCCACTTCAGACAGCTATGGTGAGGAACACTTGCTATGATCAGAGGTTTAGTGTTAGCACCTGACCAAGTACATAGCATGCGTCCTGTAAGTGCCGTGATTGTCACGTGTGTGGGCAGGGCGTGCCTTGTTCTCCTTTTCCCACAGTCCTCGGTCATTGATGGACCACTGCAGGCCCAGAGCGGGCGGGGGAAGCACGGACTGGAGGGGAGCTAGCAGGGCTAACCTGGCTGTGATTTACTGGTAAGTTGGCGGAGATGGGAATGATGGACGTGAATTGGAGAATAGTGGCGATGATACAGGAATAATAAATATCTGACCCGGGGTGGTACTGGAGTGGGAAAATTGTCACGGTCG
Source organism: Pipistrellus hanaki (assembly GCF_964339955.1). Classification (NCBI taxonomy): domain Eukaryota; kingdom Metazoa; phylum Chordata; class Mammalia; order Chiroptera; family Vespertilionidae; genus Pipistrellus; species Pipistrellus hanaki. The sequence goes on from NC_140507.1 coordinate 1,172,845, forward strand.
GTATTGCTGCAGAGGGGAATAAGATTAGGAACAAGAAAAGGCCATTGGACTTGATGATGAGGTGGGGACGTTGATCTTGTTGAGTGTGATTTCACTGGCGTTGTAGGAGAGTGAAGGAGGCTGAAGTTGATTACAGAATGAATGGGTGGGGAGAAAATGGAGCCTACAGGTGTTCTCATTCTGCTGAAATCCCGGAGCAAGAAAAGAGAATGAGAATTTGAAGTGGGTAGTGACAAAATGATCTCAAAATGCCTTAGGAATATTTATTTTTTTCAATTTGAAAACTATTCTCGAGGCTGAAAAAAAAATGTGGGCTGTTGTCATCTGGCAAAATGGTAAGCAATCATCACAATTCTCTGAAGGGATCATTTCAGTTTCATACTTTGTGATGACCGGAGGCTTCCAGCAGCACTGCCGCCAGATCGGTTAGAGTGTCTGCACCCGCCTGCTGCAGACACCCGGCAGCTGTGGGCAGAACACAACAAGGACTAACCAAAGCTTCCTGAGCCTGCGAGGCCGGGAAACCCCACTCCAGCCAGGTGAGGGGGGGGTCCGGGTGAGTGGAGGGTTCAGTTCTGGATGGAGGTCCCCAGGGCGTGGTCCCCAGGGTCTCCCGAAGGACAGCAGTCACAGCCTGCAGTCCGCACAGTGGGAGAGGATGGAGGTGAGGGCCACCGGCCTAACGCTTGGAAGGCTGGCCCATCAGTGAACAGAGGCGAGAAAAACCTTGCCCATAGTCTGAGGAAGTGCAGAGAGACTTCCGTCATTCTGGAGCTGTGCCCAATCAAGAGGAGATAGAGATAGAGAGACAGAGAGAGAGAGAGAGAGAGAGAGAGAGACAGAGAGACAGAGAGACAGAGAGACAGAGAGACAGAGAGACAGAGAGAGAGAGAAACATAAACATCTAACCTCAAGGCTGGATCTCACATTGGGGCTGGGTTAAAATTTCACATTCCATACTACACAGCTAATCCTCATGGAAACCAGAGGAGCCCTGCAGAGCCAGTGAGAAACCCAGGACTCTCGTAGTACAAACACCTCATGCTAAAGATAAACTTTGCTAGCTGCCTGGCTGGTGTGGCTCCATGGTTGAGCGTTGACCTATGAACCAGGAGGTCATGGTTCGATTCCCAGTCAGGGCACATGCCTGGGTTGCGGGCTTGATCCCCAGAAGGGGGTGCACAGGAGGCAGCGGATCAATGATTCTCTCTCATCTTGCTCTCTGAAAACAATGAAAATACACTAAAAAGGAAAAGTTGCTAGCCACACAGGAAATGCATCACTGCAGGCGAGTCAGCAGGTGTGATAGGAGCAGTGGTCCTCCAGGAGATGCTCTGGGCCCGGGCAGAGGTTGCTCCTGTGAATGGTTAGAGGCTACTCCAGTGAGGCTCTGTTGGTTGGAGCATCATCCTGGGCACCAAAAGGTGGAAGGGCGCACCCCCAGGTTGTAGATTCGAACCCTGGTCAGGGCCCAGGTAGGAGGCAGCCATTTGAAATCAATATCTCTCTCTCTCTCTCTCTCTCTCTCTCTCTCTCTCTCTCTCTCTCTCTCTCGGAGGCAGTCATTTGACCGGCCCTCCTTCCCTCCCTCCCATTCCAGTCCTTAGCTGTGGAGACAGGATTTGAGCTGCATTAAGTGCACAGGGATACATTTTAACATTCTCGGTAGAGTGTCCTGTGGAGGAACAGGGGGAAGATCACAGTGCAGAGGGTGAAATGAATGGCAGGCCAGAGGTAGGCGTTTGCGGTTTGCAGCAGCTTGACATGGTTGGCTGGTTGTTTTTAACCAGCAGCTCCTGGACTTTTAAAACTACTTAAATGGAGTATCACAAAGTGTTACAGTGGAAAGACAAAGGTGTCTACTTTTGCTGTTGTCTGTCAAAAGCATGAGGGAGGCGTAAGGTGCTAAGGTGCGGCTTGTTTCTATGTAGGTGGATACTTCATAGTAATTTTAAAATGGCAATTTAGCATTTTATTTGCTGCAAATATAGCTTAAGAGTTGTTGTGTGTTTTTTTTAAACCACAGTTTATTTGTTTTGATAGCTGCCCCTTTCTGTTCTGCTGACCCGTCGTACATTCAGTACCGTTACCACCCTGATTCAAGGTACATGGTTATATGGCTGGCAAGGCAGTTCCCCTTCAGACTCTTTCTTAACTCTGTTCTTGGCCGTGTTCAGGCATTTGTTCTCCCACACATACTTTAAAACCATTTTTATTAAATTGGCAGTATGAGATGTAATCAAGTTTTCCATTTCCGTTAGGTTGGTTGTGATGATTTATAATTAGTCAGAAAGTAATTCCTCTTCGTTTTTCAGGGCATTCTTCTTCATTTGTGATTTTGTTACCATAGGCTTGGTATTGTGTTTTCTTAAAATCCCTTTAACTCTGTTTCTGTGGCTGCATCTTTGTTCTGTTTCTAAGTAACAACCAGTTTTACTCTTTTTCTCCTCATCAGTGTCTTGAGGGACATATCTAGTTTGCTAATCTTCCCCAAGAACTGGGTTTTAGGTTTATATATCTTTTCTACTTTGTCTATTTCATAATTTCACTCTAACTTTATTATTTTCTTCTTCCAGGTTTCTTTTGGGTTATCTGTTCATATTTGTTCTAGTTGCTAAAACATGAGATATGTAGGAAAGGACTTGAATGGACATTCCAAAGAAGATATATATGTATATCTAATCAGCGAATGAAAGAGGCTCAATATCATCAATCAATAGGGAAAAGAAATAACATTACAGTGAGATACCACTTCATAACCATTAGGATAGCTACTACCTGCCCCCCTCACCTCCCCCCCCCCAAAAAAAACACCCAAAAAACAAACACCCCCCAAACAAAAACAAAACACACACACACACACACACACACACACACACACACATAACAACCAGCCTCAGAAAATAAGTATCGGTGAGGAATGTAAAATGATACAGCTGTTATAGAGAACAGTAGGACGGTTCTGAAGATTTTTGGGGCGGGGTTGGGGAGGCATATAGGATTTGTAGTTGAGAGTTCTTTTCTTTCAGTGCTTGGAAAAGGGTGGTCAGTCCCTCTCTCCTCCATGGTTCCAAAGGAGAAGGCCCGCATTGGCACTGCCTTTCCTGACCAGCACTGTGCTTTTCTCTGGCTGCTTTCAGTGGTTTCCTTTTGTCTGTAATTTGCAGTTCATAGATTCCTCTGCATTCATTTTGTCTTTTTAAAAAAATATATATTTTATTGATTTTTTACAGAGAGGAAGAGAGAGAGAGATAGAGAGCCAGAAACATCGATGAGAGAGAAACATCGACCAACCGCCTCCTGCACACCCCCCACTGGGGATGTGCCCACAACCAACGTACATGCCCCTGACCGGAATCGAACCCGGGACCTTTCAGGCTGCAGACCGACGCTCTACCACTGAGCCAAACTGGTTTTGGCCCTTTGCATTCGTTTTGTTTGGGGTTCATCCCGCTTCTTGAATCTGTAAGTTTATGTTTTTTACTGAATTTGGGGAGTTTTCAGATATTTCTTTGGATACTTTTTTTGCTCACCCTGTCTCTCCTTTCCTTCCTGGACTGTGTTGACATGCACATGAACTCTTCTCTTACTGACCCACAAGTCTGTGGGCCTTAATTTTTTTCAGTCTGGTTTCTCCGCTACTCACATTGGGTACATTCTATTGGTTTATCTTGAAGTTCGCTGATTCTATCCTTGTCATCTCCACTCTGCTATTGAGTTTACTCAGCATTTAAAAAAAAATTTCAGTTATTTTTCAGTGCTACTATTTCTTTTTTATTCTCTTTTTCATAAATTCTATTTTTTTCTTGGAGTTTCTACTTATTATTTATTGTAAGATAATTTGTAAAGGCTTAAAATATTTTTATCATGGCTGCTTTCAAATATTTATCAGATTAACATCAGTGTTGGCACTGGCTGGTGATTCTTCTCATTCTTGAGTGATTTTCCTGGCTCTTGGTATTATGAATGACTGATTGTGTCCTGTACATGGAAGAAATCCTGGACCCCACTTCACTGTCTTTTAGGAGGCAATCCCCCTGTGAAGCTTACTGCCAGGATGGGTGGGTATACTCACCCAGCTACCCTCCAGATCCTCCCAGCCCAACACCCAGACAAAGCGAGGGGCTCACTCACAGATCGTGTTTCAGACAGGCGGGGTAGAGGTTCATGTTACTGACACCTTCCTCCCAGAGGTGTGGCTCCAGCCGCCATTTTTGTTGTCTTCGTGTGAGAGAAGCTTCCCTGTGGGCCGGGCTGCCATCAGGGAGGGGAAACCCCAGGGCTAAGCCATCCCACTTATTGCTGCAAAGTCACTGCGCCCTAATGGGCCCCAGCAGACCACAGGAGGGGGGAGAGGAAGGGGAGCACCAGCTAGCCCTTCCCCTCACCCATTCCATCCTCGCGGTGCCATTGGCTGTGGAAGCAGGTTCCCCTCTGGGAGGACTCTGGTGGGGGAGGCGGAGGAATACCAAGCCTGTCGGCAATTAGTGCCTATTTGCACCACCTGGTTAAGTCTCACTGAGGCTGGTTGGCCCTGTCACACCACCTGGTAGGAAAATTGAAGTGCCACCTGCTCCTGCTAGGGAGGGAATAGCTGATTAGCTCCCTGATCCAGGCACAGCTCCAGCCGCCAGGCGGGGGGCCGGGGCCTGCTGCCTGACTTTGAGGGGCATGAGGGAGAGGTTAGGAAGCCGGGGCCTCGCTCAGCCCTGCAGGAGATGGGAGGCACAGGAGAGCTCCCTCTGAGGAAGCAGGATTTCCTTAGCCCCCCATCCCCGTCCCCGTCCCTGTCCCTGTCCCTGACCTCTGATTGGGGCCCAGGCTCTTCTCGGAGCTCCCCTGTGCCTGTTCCGGGTGAGAAGCTTCTAGCGCTATCTGGATGCATGAGAGACGGCGAGGAAGTCCAAGGAACTCGCCCTGGTTCCTAGACTGTCCTCTGCCTTCATCCCGCCTGCCAGTCTCCTGCTAGTGTGCCGTCTCCAGGGGCTCTGAGCCCTGGCGGGCGGCACTGGGTTTACTGGGAGTCCATGTTGGGAGGACAGGAAGCCTCTGCCCATGCCATTTATACCTTTCCTCTCGCTCTGTGTTCCATGCTGTGTCCGCTCCCCTGACGCCTGCTGTTTGGTCAGGTTATTCACTCCCTTTTCCCTTATTAATTTGCAAGCTCCACATTCCTTAATACTTACCCGCAGTAATAATGAGTTGCATATTTCACCACTATTGCCCTTCCACAAAGAGACTTTATCTTCAGTCCTGATAAGACAAGACCACGGGGATAATTTCACTGCTCCACCTTCCGGTCAGTACATATTTGAGGATCTGCTATTGCCAGGCAAGAAGGCATGAAACAGGAAGCAAAACGAAGTTCTACCCTCATGAAGGTTACATTCGAGTGGGGAACAGAAAAAGTTACTTATACCACCGTGTATCTACCCAGTGCTCCCTGATCCAGGCACAGCTCCAGCCGCCAGGGAACACATTGCACGGGGAAGACTTCGCAGGCCAGTGTGGAAAGGCTTAGTGAGCCGGAGGGAAGGAAGAAGAGGTAAGGTCAAAAACATAGCCTGGACCACACGACATGCAGGCCACAGAAGGCCTGTACATTGTATTCCAGGTGCATTGGGTTTTCCAGGCTGAGTGGCAGCGGGAGGCATGATTGGACTTATCGCTCTGGCAGGCGGTGCAGAAGGGTAAAGTGAGGACGACCCTTTTTAAGGCTTGTTAGTGACGATGGCCTGGATGGCAACAGTAGATCAACTACAAGTGGTCAGTTTCCAGATTAGGTTTGAAGGCAGAGCCCACAGACTTCATTAATGAACTAGAGACCCGTTGCACAAAGAGATTCGTGCAATAGGCCTTCCTTCCCTTGGCTTCCAGCTCCCGTTTTCCTCTAGCACCGGGGACCTAAGCCTTCGCTTCATCCGGAGTCTGCCATCTTCATCTTCGTCTTTGCTGCAGTCTCCAGCCAGAGTCTGCTGTCTGCCATCTTCGTCTTGTCTTCACTGTGGCACTCCGATCCTGTAGATCCCTTCGCCCTCCTCCCGCCCTGCCCCCTCCTGCCCTCCCTCTCTTTCATAGCAGGCATCCTGCTCCACCTGGCTACTCTGCACCTGGAGCAGCTGGGCAGCCACCATCTTTGGCCTTCTAATTTGCATACTCATTCTGATTGGCTGTGGGCATAGCAGAGGTACGGTCAGTTTATATGTTTGTCTATTATTAGGTACGATTAAATGTGAGAAATGAGAAAGTGAAAAGACCAAGTTTAACTCCAAGGTTTTGGGGTTGAGTTACTGGGTAAATTATAATGTCATTCACCAAGACAGGGAACAATGGTGAGAGGCAGCTGTGGAGGAGAAAAAAGAATCTAGAGTTTGGTTGTAGACATTAGAGTTGAGAAGATCTGGTATATCTAAGAGAAGATCAATGTAGGTCACTGAAATGTAAGTGTATACTTCTGAGGAAGGTCAGGGAGGAGGCCAGGGATAAATCAACGAGGAGATTGCTTACAAAGAGAGAAGAAAGAAAAGAAAAAAGAAAAGAAAAGAAAAGAAAAGAAGGACCGAGCCTGAGCCAAGGAGAGGAGAGGGTTCAACAAAGACACCGGAGAGGTTTTGTTAGTTAGCGAGAGGAGTGGGAAGTCCTGGACTCAGCGAAGGGACGTTCTTAGGAAGGAGAGAGGAGATGGGTGTGTCAGACACTCCCGGCTTGGTTTGGAAGCCTCAGAATGTTTTCCTCGCTTCCTCAGACTTGACCTTCTCACCTGGTGGACCCGTTCCCAGGGTCTCTGCGTCCATACCTCCCTCCTCCTCTTCCCTCTCTCCCCTACGGCGGTGGTGCAGCCACTCACAGGGACTGAATGGAGCAGAGAGAAGCCGGGGAGCAGCTGGACACCTGCCTGAAGGAGCAGCGTCTTCTCTCAGCTTCGGTTGCAGTCACCTGCTGGGAGTAAAAGGGCCGCCGTCTAGTGGAGTGGGAACTGCCGCTTTAGGGAACAGAATCCCCTCCCAAGGCCGGGAAAGGACATGGCAGCTCAGATGCACCAGCTCGTTTGGAAGGAGACCTTGTGGGAACGCCGTGGACGGCTCCCCGATCTGCAGCAGCTCCGCTGGCAGACGCAGAAGCCGGGGGGCTGGCTCTTGCAGTCGGGTCTGGACTGACTGCGGTTCTGCCAATCAGGTCATGCCAAACGTGAAGCATACCAACCATGAATTCGTATGATTGATCCAACCTAGTTAAGACTGAAGCGGAAGTAAGTGGGGCGAGGAAGTGGACGTGTCCATCACTCCTGTGGATGGCGGCCAAGACAGCGTGGCTCTGGGGCCAGGAGCTGAGCAGCTGCATCTCCTTTCATCAGCCCCTGGATCGGGCCAGCACGCCGGCTCCCTGGGGAGTCCGTTCTGCAGGGGAGACTGGGGAGTCACTCCCAGCAGGACAGCCTGCTATTAAGCCCCCTCCACAATTCAGCAAGATATGTAATTCCCTGTACAAATCCCTTCCTGTTTAGAAGGAACTAGATTCTGTTCTCTACCCCTGAACCCTGGCCAATACAAACAGCGGTCTTCGAAGTCGCTCTAATTCACCCCAAAGTACGGAGCAGTGTGGCCACAAGAGCAGACAGGATGAGGACATGTGGACAGGGAGATGCCAGGCAGGAGAAATGAAAGCCTGAAGACAGTGCAGGATGTAGGAGTCGGGTTGAGTCTGGAACCCAGGCTGAGTGTGGAAGGAAAGAAAGCCAGAGACGGTGAAAGACACAGCTGTACGGGAGGCCAGCTAACGGGGTGGAACCCAGACCTGAGCATCCCACAGCTGCCGTGGACATGGCTTTGACTCTGTGAGAGGATGAAAGACAGCGAGCATCTCTGAGAGCGAACAGCCCTTTCATGTGGCACTTGTACGCACTCTCAGAAGCCAGGGATGCCCTGGAAACAAGAGCCCCGACATTCCGCAGCAGTTTCTGAGCACAGTGTCGCCAGTGGCTGCCCCGTGGGCTCTGAGCATCTTGGCCTCCTCAGGAAGCAGGTCCCCGCACACAGAAGCGCAGCCCCCAGGTCCCGAGCAGCCTCTGAGGCCACGCGGACACCTGCCGAAGCGGCGTCTTCCTTCCGCAGCAGCGCCTTATAGGAGGTGTGACATGCTGACAGGGCAAACGGAAGAGCCTCTTTTGGACAATAGACCCCTCCCCCAGGCTCAACTCAGCCCTCCCTTCTCATCAGGTAATGTCACAGTGGTCACTGGAGAACCGCTTCGCTTAAAGCACATGTGTCAAACACAAGGCCCGCGGGCCAAATCCAGCCCGCCAGGCCTTGCAATGTGGCCCGCACCGCGCTGTCATCACTGCACTCCGCTGTCAGTTTATGACATTGTCAGTTTATGACTGTTCAGTAAACCATTCGGGCCGCGATTTAGGCTGGATTTTAGATTTTGGCCCCTTCTCTGATTGAGTTCGACACCCCTAGCTTAAAGTGTTAATATCGCTTAGGTTCCTCAATAACATAATGAGAATCATGTAAAAAATAAAACTTGGCAGGTTTACCAAAAATACTTCTTGTATCTATTTCTGGGGCGGGGAGGGGGTAGTTATTTGGAAATCAGAACAACGTACTGGCTGAATGTCAGAACCTTTAAAAATATTACTGTCCCCTACAGCACATTATGACATTCCTAGAAACGGTTCCAGTTTCTGCTAACTTTAATTATGAATGCAGAGTCTTTCTAGGGCCTAGAAATATAATTATTTCTAAAATACGGAGTTTAGAGGCTGGTGAGAAAGGTGAATAGATTAAGCAAGCGGGGGGAAAAAGACTCACGGACCCGACAACACCATGGTGATTGCCAGGGGTATGCGGGAGGTAGAGGAGGTAAAAGGGGGATAAAGGGTGATGGAAGGAGATGTGACTTGGGGTGGTAAACACAGTACAATGTACAGATAATGTATAAGAATTATACACCTGAAACCTGTATAAAAAAAACAATGAATTCAGTGAAATAAAAAGGAAAAATAAATGGAAGGACATTTATCCTACACACACACACACACACACACACACACACACGCACACTATATATATATATATATATATATATATATATATATACACACACACACACACACACACACACATATATATATATATATATATGACAATATGCAAATTAACCATCACTCCATCACAAAGATGGTGGCGTCCATAGCCACAAGATGGCAGTGCCCAGTCCTCTCAGCTCCACCAGAGTCCCCCAGTCCCGGGGCGGGGAGGGTGGGGCGGGGTGGGCTGGGGCAGCTGCTGAGAGTGGGCAGCGTGAACGGCCTGGTGGAATGCTTGCTTCATTGCTGCGACGACAAGGCAAGAGGTCCTCGCCTGGCTACGCATGGGCCTCTGGGCCACAGAGAGCCTCTAGGCAGCAGGTGCTGAGTGGCAGGCCTCGCAGAGAGCTACTGGCACACGGATTCGTGCTCAGGGCTACGAGTCCTATCTAATAAAAGAGTAATATGCAGATTGACCATCACTCCAGCACACAAGATAGCTGCCCCCGTGTATCAAAGATCCTGCCCCCTTGTGAGCACAAGATTGCCACCACAAGATGGCCAGCAGAGGAGGGCAGGTGGGAGGGACCAGGCCTGCAAGGGAGGGCAGTTGTGGGCGATGAGGCAAATAGGGAAGGGCAGTTGGGAGGCACCAGGCCTGCAAGGGAGGGCAGTTAGGGGTGACCAGGCTGCAGAGGAGGGAAGTTGCAGGCAAACAGGCTGGCAGGGGAGCAGTTAGGCATCAATCAGGCTGGCAGTGGATTGGTTAGGGGGTGATCAGGCTGGCAGGCAGAAGTGGTTAAGAGCAAGCAGGAAGGCAGGCAGGCAAGCAGTTGGGAGCCAGCAGTCCTGAATTGTGGGAGGGCAGTCGGACATCCCTTGAGGGGTCCCAGACTGGAGAGGGTGCAGGCTGGGCTGAGGGACACTCCCCTCCCCCACCTGCATGAATTTTGTGCACTGAGCCTTTAGTATTTATTATAAATGGCAATAGAACTTGTTTTTCCAAATCACAGATTTCATTATCATTTCTTTATAACTACTCCGAGTTCACTCTGAAAGAGTTATTACTTCCTAGAAATGAGATGGAAGGTGATTTTTAAGTTCTTGAATTCCATTGAACTTGTGTCCCTTTTCAAAACCCACAAAATAAGAATTTATATCTACATCAGATATAATGCCAGAATAACCAGAGTAATATGAGAACAATTCACAGCACTGATGTGAAAGGATGGAGCCCTGCTGGGATTAATTTGTACAGCTGTAGTCATCCAGTAAGCCATGCCAGAGCATTAATTATACAGGGAAAGGTGAGGAAATTTAAAACTACAATACAGAAGACTTTTAACTTTCTGTGGAGGACCAAGAATAAATCCGTTTAAATCTCAAAAAAAAATTGTTATTATGTAGTGTCCTTCAAAAATATTAGAGATGTTTCTAAAATTAATACTTGACCAAGGGTATGTTTTTTTATTAATTTTAGAGAGAGAGAAACGGGGAGAAAGAAACATCAATCAGTTGCCTCCCATACATGGACAGACAGGGATCAAACTCACAACCTCGGTATATGCCCTGACCAGAAATCGCACCCACAGTCTTTTGGTGTTTGGGAGGAGGCTTCAACCAACTGAGCCACCTGGCCAGAGCAAGAGGTATTAACTTTTAAGATAATCATAGTTTGGAGAAAGTATTTTTAACCTGCAACAAATTCATCACCATCTTCTTAGCATAAAGGAGAAACTTAACACTTCATCAATCAAAATAAAGTAAGGAATGAGAAAGCTACATTCTGAAATTGCAACAATTGTTTTTTTTATTACGTATAAAGTAAGTAATAACAGATGTTTTACCATATATATGCAAAAGTACATTGCAAGGTCACATTTTATTGTAAAAGCTGGATTAATTTTCTTATGAAAATACCCTCAACCATACTTGCAAGTAAAATAAGTCATGTTAGCCAATGTAGCTCAGTTGGTTGGGTGTTATCCTGGGCACCAAAAGGTTGCTGGTTCAATTCCTGGTCAGGGCACATGCCTGGGCTGTACTCAGCCCCCATAAGGGGCGTGCAGGAGGAAGCTGATCGATGTTTGTCTCCCTCTCTCTCTTTAAAAATAGTTATTTATATCATTGGCGCTGCTTCAGAATAAGCTGCCCCTGAGGTCACCACACAGACTGAGTGGTTGAGGTGAGAAACGTGTTGCCTGTATCCAACCTGATGAACCCACATCCAAAGGAAAGGTCTTCATCAAACAATTTCACTGATTAAAAAGGTGAGGCTGAGACACGGCAGCAAAAGCACAAGCAACAAAAGAAAAAATTGTTAAATTGGACATCATCAAAATTAAACACATGCTTCAAAGAATACCATCGAGAAATTGAAAAGAAACCCACAGAATGGGAGAAAATATTTGGAAATCATATACCCGATAAGACATTTATATCTAGAATATATAAAGAACTATTACCATTCAAAAATAAAAAGACAACTAATTTAAAAGTGGGCAAAGGACCTGAATACATATTTCTCCAGAGATATGCAAATGACCAATAAGCACATAAAAGAGATGTAATACCTTATTAGCAATCTAGAAAATGCAAATAATAATAAAACAAGAAGCCACTTCACACCTATTAGGATGCCTGTGATTTAAAAGTTCTTTTTAAAAAGTAAAAGATTACAAGTGTTGGCAAAGATTTGGGAACACTGGTGCCGCACAGACAGTTGTGGGGGACATGACATGAGGCAGCCCCTTGGGAGAGAGTGGCGGTTCCTCCAGAGCCACGCCTGGGGTTAGGATGTGACCGGTAATTCCACTTCCAGGGCGATTCCCAAGAGGAAGGCATACGTCTTCACAGAATGTTGTGTATGGCGGCTTTATTCAGAACCGCCAGAACGTGAGAACAACACAAATGCTTGTCCATCAGTTGGCGAGCAGGTAAAACGTGGCATCTCCATTCGATGGGATACTGCTCAGCCGTAAAAAGGGAGGAAGTGCTGATCCACACGTCAAGGTGCGTGAGCCTTGGAAACACGATCCGTGAAAAAAGGCAGACACAAAGGCCACGGATGGCATGATTCCACTTAGATGTGCTGTCCCGAGTAGGCAACTCTAGAGACAGTAAGGTGGCTGCTAATCTAATTAACGATGTATTGGAGAAGGAGCCCAGCGCACGACCCGCAATCACACGGCCCCACCCACCCTCGAGTTGCCTGTCCGGCCCTGCCTCGCTCCCTGGCCCCTCAGGAGCCGCGGCCGCTGCTGATCAGGCTTCTGCAGCCCAGGTGCGTGGAGGCCTCTGCCGCCCCCGAGGCTGCGTGTGCAACCTCCTCCTGTCTGGTTGACCCCTTACAGTGTCCCAGTTAATTAGCATATTTCTCTGTTATATATGTAGGTAGATTAGGGTTAAGCTAAATACCCCCTAGGACTCCCAGGGATTAACAGCATTCATGAACATGGCAAAAAGATACACTGATGAGAGCTTGTATTTGGGTGATTCAACACTATCAACATAATACTTAGATGTACATAACCAGCATTCCATACCATGAATCTATTGGGTTTTCTTGCAAAAATATGTCAAACTACACATACAACACTGTTCACTGCATGATCATTTTTTTTTAATTAAAAAAAATATTTTATTGATCTTTTACAGAGAGGAAGGGAGAGGGATAGTTAGAAACATTGATGAGAGAGAAACATCGATCGCTCACCTCCTGCACACCCCCCACTGGGATGTGCCTGCAACCAAGGTACATGCCCTTGACCAGAATCGAACCCGGGACCCTTTAGTCCGCAGGTTGATGCTCTGTCCACTGAGCCACACCAGTTAGGGCGGCATGATCATTTCTAATAAAAAGCCTAAAAAGGGAAGGAGTGGCAGGAGCCCCCAGGAAGAGAGCAATGGGGAAAAAAGGAAACTCATGTTAATACTTTAAACAATAAAGAATTAAAAAAAAAATAGCCTAAAGGTCCTTCAAGGTTATGAAAGTCATGTACACATGGAGCACTGCGCATTGACTGAAGAGAAAGGTCCATGTGGGAAACACCTGTAGGGCACGTACATGAAAACATAATGGACAATATAAAGAATATATCATCTTATTTGTATAACTTTTCAAATGTACATATATATTGACACAAAGAAGTTGTGTGTTTTCTTTTTTAATAAACTAAAACTTTAATAGTTACCTTGGGGCAGAAGGATGGGGTGGAGATGTTTTTTGCATATTATGTTTTTCTGCTGTTTATTTTTTTAACCAAGTGAGTTGTTGCTCTTTTTACAAGTAAGTACATTTTGAAACCATACCGCCCTTCTTTCTGTGTGAAGTGTGTGTGTGACTTACAATACAAGCCGCTGAGATCATGTGAACGAGAATGTAGGCATGATCTAAAATGAAATCATCGTCATTTACAAGCAGCTTCAATATACACGCCTAAAAGAAAACTCAAAGAGCTCATAAATGTAGGTTTTTAAATAGACCTGATTCTGCTACATGATACATTACTTCATTTCAGAGAATTTGAAGTCCCACTATTCTGCACTGATCAGATTGGAAAAAGTGAGATTTTAAAATGGCTCCTGTCATTGGCTCTAGAAGAACAGCAACTATCCATTTCACCGTTATTCCTCCTGCTCTCGGAGGAATGTTACACGGTGCGGAATAGCAGCGCCACACCAGTGACTCGTTATTCTTCCGCAGCCCCGCTCTGAATATGTTCTACATGTTATTCTAATGTTCACAGCCTGCAAAGCACAAACTTGTTACTTAGTGGCCAGGCATCAAAATACACGGTATGGAGTTTGACACAGAAAAAATGACGTTATAGGTACAAAACCCTTTGGGCCAGAAGTGTTCCCGAATCCAGCCTTCTCGGTGCTGGGAGGGTAATAGCCCACATTACCCAGCGCCCCTGGGGTGCGGAGCGCCTGTAATCAAACACGCCCGCCTCTGCGGGAATGGCCGCTGCGCCCAGCGCGGGGAGAGGGCCATCCATCCAGGCAGCCTGCCTCCCGGTGAGCGATGGGGAACGGCTCGGGCGTGTGTTTGAACTATAGGTGAGGGTTCTGGGCCTCCCTCGGCAGCTTTCTGGCTGGGAAATGTGTGTGTGTGTGTTTCCTCGAGGAGAGCATTTCTTCTGCAGCAAAACACCGCCAGCCGCAGAGGGACATCCTGGGCGGAGAGGCGGGCGGGCGGGCGGAGTGAACCCTGACTCAGACCGTCCCGGGTTCTTCTGGAAACTCAGGAGCGTCATTTGTGCCATAACCCACCGCTTGTGTTCATCAGCTGCGTACAAAACACCAGCAGTAACAGCGAAGTAAGAGCAGTCAGAGGAGATAGGATTTATTCCTGCTTAATGAGCTGCTGCTTTGTTATCCCAAAGCCCGTCCACGTGACGCAGCTGTGGAGAGTTGTCAGCATTCGTCACCCTCTTCCCTCGGCTTTGACTTCCGCTGCTCCCCGAGGCCGGCCCCACCTTCGCCAGGCCGGCCCCTCGCTCCGGACGCACTCATTACCCCGGTCCTGAGCGCTCCACAGCCAGGCCAGATGCTGTCGTGCCCTCTGCCGGCTCGGTGCTCACGTCCCTGGAACTGAACGTTCTCTTTCCGTCCAACACCTTCAGAGGAAACCTCTCATATCTGCCATCTTAAGGTTATTAACCCAAGTGCTAAGTCACACTAATGCAGCTGGTGCAAACCCAGAGAAAGAAACCAGCTGCCGACTCCTGGTGGAAAGGTATGGCCACTCCGGAGCTGCATCACGTGATGAACATGCCTGTCACATTCGCAGGAAGTGCGAGAAGGATCTGAAAGAACGGGAAACAGGCCCTGGGAACCCTGAAGTGAGAAGGCAGAGAGAAGAGAGACTGCGCTGGCTGAGCAGAGCCGCCCCCCCTGGCAGAGCAGCCCTGAGCTCTGAACACCCGGGAGGCAGGTGTCAGAGGCCCGCCCGGCTCTGCGCTGTGACTAATGGCTTCACCGCGGTGATGACCGAGGGATGCATTGAACCTTCACTCAGACACAGGATCCCGGCGGGCCTGTCGGGGGGCACGAGCCCGCCGTCTGGGCCTGCGTGCGGCTGCTGGGGAGGTGGGGCCACACGAGAAGGAGGTGCGTGGCCTCCAGAAGCAGAGAGTAGCCCTGGCTGACCGTTAACCAGGAAGTGACTCAGTCCTTCCACGCCAGGACCTGAACTTGATCAGCCACCTGAGTGAGCTTGGAAGTGGTTTTTCCCCCAGAATCTCTCGATATATTATAGCCCCCAATGCTGGCCCCTGTCAACCACGTCTTTCCTCCTATCCTGTGCAGCAGGCTCTGGAAATTCAGTGTGCATAGGCATAAGCGGTGATAAAGGAAAAACGCTCACAATGTATTATTCAACAAGTGTTTATTGGGTCCCTATTATGTAAAACGGGCATGGTGCCAGGTGTGAGAAATATAACGAGGAATAATATAATCCTGTCTTTTGAAGTTCTCAAACTGGCGAACGGGACGGATACAGCACACTGTAATGAGGAAAGCACTGGGGGGGGGGTGCGTGCGCAGAGGACTGTGGGAAGCAGGACGATGTGGCGTGGAGGACACACTCAGAAAAGGCTGCCAGGGGCAGTGGGGCCGGGTAAAGGGGGGAGAGGGCGTTAGGAGGCAGCACTCAGGGCTCAGGGACCTGCGGGCCCCGGGCAAGGAGGCCAGCAGCACAGCGAGGTGCAGGGCGGGAGCAGCCGGTGGACCTGCCGGCGACGCGGTATTCGGGGCGAGCCCAGTGGAAGCTGGGAGAGCAGGGCTCGGGCCATGGAGCCCCCGGGCCTGCAGGGAGAGCCACGTAAGCAGAAACCCAGGGTGAGATTGAGGTTTTGGAAGTGTGTGTGGGGTAAATTTCACCAAGAAAATAGGCAGAAAGTTCACTTAGAATGAGGAGGGCAACTTGGAGAAACAGTAAACGCATGGGCTTTCACAGCGGACTGACGGCGGGAGGGAGTCTGGCGGGAAGAGCTGAGCTCAGACACTCTATTGCTAGCTGCGGGGACTCCGTTGGTGCCGGTGACACCAGGCATGGGACGTCCTGGCCGGAACACAGACGAGGTTACAGGATGAGGGAACAGCAGGAAGGAGTCGAGAGACCTCTGGGGCGGTGAGTTTGGAATCGTAGGCCCCTCTGGGGAAGCGTGGAGAGCCAGGTAAGGTTTGAGGGACTAACGGGAAGTCCCACGGCATTCTCTGAAAGAGCGGTCAGTCATTGTAACGGCCCGGACGTAGAGAAACGTGGAAGCAGTGGGCCCAGCACCTGACGAGGCAGGCAGGTAGGCAGGAAGTGAGTTCTGCATAACATGACTTAAAAAAAAAAAAAAGGAAAAGACAAGAGAGTGTATGCGCTTACACGTTTGTTACAAAGTGCACATGCTCCCCGCAGGCCAGATCCCGCTCTGGGTCACTCAGTGACCACGTGGGCTGGGGGATGCTGGTTCTGATCGGGTGTCAGGCCCCACGCCCAGATCGGGGCGGAAGGAGGAGACGGAGGAAGACCGTGCTGAGGAATGGTTCATGACAAAGAGCAGAGGAGATGACAAGGAAGACAAGCCCAAGAGGGAACCCTGGGGAGCACTCACACTATGGAAGCGGCATAAAACCTTGCACATTAATGCACTCCAGGTGCTTAGCTGCAATTTACTGAGCATGAAATAAGTCCCAGGCTCTGAGAAGGCACACTGGTACCAGGGAGTCTACACAGGGCCACAGGGGAGGGCACTGTACATAACGCAGACTAACCTCCTGGGCAGCACAGTGACGCTGCACGGAGTCCAGTGGAGACGGAATGCTGCTCAGCGGAGCGACCTGGGGAAGACCATTGAATGGACCCTCCGAAGAGGAGGAGTGTGGACACAGATGAGAAGATACCGGAGTATGTGATGATAACCAATGACAGTGCTGCCGCTGCTCAATCTTGGCAGCTCATTTTGTTTTTTGAAAGTGGGGAAGAATCTCAGAAAGTTGGGTGTCGTCAGCGAGTGCGTTGCGGCCAGGAAGAGGGGCACAGCTCCTTCTCCATGTTTCCTGTGACCGGGGATAAAAAGCCGAAGTGGATGTTCACCGAACTGTTCAGATTTCCAGCGGAAGAGAATAGACCCATTGATATGAAGTATAACAGCGCTCTCCTGGAAAACACTCCTGCGGACCCTCCGCAGAGGCAGCCGCACTTCCCGGGGAGCCATAACTCTGACGCTGGCGGTTCTTACAGGAGGAAAGTGTGATAAAAGGTAATGGGCGCAGTGAAGAGCCATCTCAGTCCTAGGAAGTGACTCTGCTTTCAGAGACCCTTATGTAAGACTCCAGACCTTGGCTGCAGCGACCCCGCTCTGAAAACCTGTCACCCAGACACACCGGAACAGGCGTGAAACTACCCGCGCACACGGGTAGTTGGATAAGGACTGTCTGGAATAGTAAGAGGCTGCAGACAGCCCAAGGACCGGGGACAGGCCGGACACATTAGAGTGTATCCACACAGCGGGTGCTATGCAGAGAGGGAGGGGAGGAAGAAAGGAAAGAGGGAACCCCTGTGTACTAATATGAGTACAGCTCTGTGTGTAATATGCTACCTTTTATGCAGGATGGAGGGGGTGGGAGATGAGGTGCGTGTATGTTCACTTGTATTTTCAAAAAGAACATGGGAAGAGTGGGAGAAAATACACACATTACCTATCTGATAGGGTTTAGTGTCCAGCGTATATGAAGAATTCTTAAAACTCAACAACAAAGAGAATGCAATTTAAAAATGGGCAAAGGTATTTCTCCAAAGATGACATACAGATGCCCAATGAGTATATGAAAACATCTCAGCATCATTAACTGTTAGGCAAGTGCAGATCAAAACCACGTCACATCTTCTAGGATGATGATGATAAAAAATAAAATTAAGTATTGCCAAACTGTGGGAAAACTGGCATTCTCATGTATTGCTGGCGGGAATGTAAAGTGGGTTAGCCACTGTAGAACACAGTCAGTTACTCAGAAACGTAAGCATAGAATTATCCTATGATCCCACAATCGCACTCCTAGGCATATACCCAAAAGGAATGAAAACGAGCACTCAGATGCATGTCCGCGCATTTCATAGCTGCATTATTCACAACAGCCAAAGGGCGGACATGGCAGATGCCCGTCAGCAGAGGGCTGGGTAAACAAGCTATGGCATGTACATACGACAGATGATTGCTCAGCCATAAAAAGAAGCGAAGCTCTGACACATGCCACTGCGGATGACATAAACCAGGCAGGACGAGCCTCCCATTGTGTGAGTCCATTTCTGCCTCCAGAACCGGTGAAGCCATGAAAACACGCAGACTGGTGGCTGCAGGGGTGAGGGGAACTGCCTCTCAGGGACAGGGTTTCTCTGGGGGTGGGTAACCAGGTAAGAAGGGGTTCTGGGACCAGATAGAGGTGGGATTGCGCAGCACTGGTAAATGCCCCTGAATTATTTATGTCAAGATGGCTCATTGTTTGCTATATGAATTTTACTTCAATTTGAAAACATGTTTTTAAAAGAAAGAAGATAATAAAAAGGATTGCCTGTGACAGGGGAGGGGGCCGACAGGCTGGAGGGCAAAGGTGAAAGCAAGACCTCTCTAGTTCCCGCACAGTTCGGCCTCTGAACCCTATAAATGTGATTAGAAAGCAGTCAATAATGACTGTGCATTCCTTTGGTTAAATCTTAGGTTTAAAAATAACTTTTTTTAACAACACAGAGTGAGTGTTTCTTTGGAAAGTACCAGCTGTACCGGTTAATAATGCGGATTTGTAATCAAGAAAACACGATAATTTCAAGGGAAACATCAAAAGTGCTTTATTCAAAGTAATGTCCATCATTAGCTACATATTTCCCCCATCTTTCAGGTAATTTGTGGGTACCGTCCCAATAGAACTTTTCTTGTTCTGAGGCAAACCATTCAGAGACCCAATTTTCCACTTCTTCGGATCTTTTGAAGTGCTGCTCAGACAGTGCGTGTGCCATCGATCGGAACAAGTGGTCATCTGAAGGAGCAAGGGCTGGTGGGTTCATACTTCCCAGGCAAGATCTTTTAAAGAATCTTTAAAAACGACTTTCTTTGGTGTCGTTGAAGCAACATTTTACTGATGACTTTTCGGTTTTCCGTTTGTCTTTCATTTCTGTTGATGTGGCACCCATTTTCCTTCCTTTAAAATCTTTCCCATGTACCTTGGTTGCGGGCACATCCCCAGTAGGGGGTGTGCAGGAGGCAGCTGGTCGATGTTTCTCTCTCATCGACGTTTCTAGCTCTCTATCCCGCTCCCTTCCTCTCTGTAAAAAATCAATAACACACACACACACACACACACACACAAAAAGCTAAAATCTTTCCCATTGCTTGTAACCGATCAGAAATTGTTTGCTGAGCAACGTTTAATCTTTCAGTAAGTTGTTTTTGAGTTTGACATGCATCTTCATCCAATAATGCTTGTCATTGTTGGTCTTCAAACTCTTTCAGTTGACCTGGATGTTCTTTGTCTTTCACATTGAAATCCTCACTTTTAATGCATTTAAACCAGCATTCACAAGGATCTTAGATGGAGCATGTCCACCATAAGCTTCCCAAAGTAAAGGATAACTTTTTCTTCAAAATAAAGGAATGAATTAAAACTTCCCACAAATGCTCTTTTTTTTGGCACGAAATTCAACATTTTTAAGCATAAAAATATCTGTGATGTTAACACCTTCAGAAAATTTGACATATGAAGTTTGGAAGCTTGATGTCAA
Source organism: Pipistrellus hanaki (assembly GCF_964339955.1). Lineage (NCBI taxonomy): Eukaryota > Metazoa > Chordata > Mammalia > Chiroptera > Vespertilionidae > Pipistrellus > Pipistrellus hanaki. The sequence continues at coordinate 1,192,644 of NC_140507.1, forward strand.
TATAACAAAATAGCATACATATCAAATCACATATATATCAACATATGTGTAACTCCATCTATTGAAAAAAATCTGCATTATTAACCGGTACACCTGGTAACTTCTTCAGATACCATAATATCTTTAAAATATTTACAAAAAAAAAAAAAGTATGGCTTGTCATTCATATAAGTTGATTATTATGCCGATTCAGAACCATGAGTTCTTCTCACAGTAGCATGACCGGTTCTGGCCAGCGCACACCTGACCCACATTCCTGAGCTGAGCACCGGAGTCGGGGGACCAGGACAGGCCAAGGGTGGATGCTCACAGGCTGAGCCCCCAACACCGCACTCGGTACCTGGCCTTTCGGCCCTCTGTGCTCTGAAGAGATCAACTCCACCAAACCACCTGGGAAAATCAGAGGGGACTCTGCTCATTTCCCTTCGGCACCCAGGCTTCTGGCAGTCTGAAAGAAACCGCACAGTGTCATGTTGCCTCTGGATTAAAAAAGATTTTTGAAAGTCAAAAAAGAAATTTTCTTTTCACATACAATGAATACACATAATAGTTTTCATCTCCAGAGCCTTCAGTTGATATTCCCTGAAATATCTTAGAAACCATAGCACATCAAGATATCCGGAGTCCTATCTTATGTGAGCAGGTTACATTTCAGAAGGAAAGTACAGAAACTCCACGAATGTTGGGACGCTCCCTGCAGAGTCCACGGGCTGCCTTCAGTTTCCATCGGGCACAGGCGGGCAGGAAGGCCGCTCCGCCTCAGCTGGAAATGTTATTACACTGTTCCCGACGGGACCACAGCACTGATCTCTAATCCCCCGGAGCTATCAAAGTCATTGTTTTAACAGTTTGGGTCAATTTTAAAATTACATATAAAGTTTTGTCTTATTCTATAACCAGTAAAAAAACAACTTCCTTTCTTAACAAAGAAGAGTAGATAAACAGATTCTGTGTCTCAGAAGCAGGACTTATTCTGGGATGGCTGTCATTAATGTGCTTAAAGCATAAGATATTTGACAAAAATCTGCAAAGTCCAGGAAATGGCACCACAGATTTGGTTTGATTACTTATTTGTAAATAACAAAAATTAGTCAAAATTTTTCCTCTGTCTTTAGGGTTTCCATATACCAACCAAGGGAAAAATCAATCAATACTCAAAAAGGCCAGTTTTTTATAGAAGGAACTCTGACACTGAAATATACAATTTCTGAATACTAAGCAGCAATTTACAGGAACATGGATTCTTTTTAAAAAAATATATTCTATTGATTTATTACAGAGAGGAAGGGAGAGGAATAGAGAGTTAGAAACATCGATGAGAGAGAAACATCGACCAGCTGCCTCCTGTACACCCCCCACTGGGGATGTGCCTGCAACCAAAGTACACGCCCTTGACCAGAATCGAACCCGGGACCTTGCAGTCTGCAAGGCGGACACTATGCACTGAGCCAAACTGGTTTCGGTGGAGCATGAATTCTTATTCTGCATAATATAAAAATATACTTTTTTAAAAAAACTTTATCTTCCTCCATAGAGTTCAAGGTATATGTAAAATAAGAACAAAAAATAGGAAAAAAAAAAAAAAACCAAACAAAAAACAATGGAAGAAAGCTATTCCTTTGCAAATTAGAATCCAGCCTCTAGAATGTCTGTCTGGCAGTGTGTGTGCCAGTGTGGGGGTGGGAGACAGGGCGATGTGTGTGCAGCAGCATCGTCCGAAGCTTCTAAATGCACATCAGGCAGGCAGGGAGAGGGGTCCGGAAACCCTTTCAAAGGTAGAAGAATTGGGGTCCTGCCGCCGCCGCCGCCCCCACTCCGCAGTGCTGGGACACGCTGACATGCACCGGCTCCTTTCTCAGAAAGCCTGGTACACAGTGAGCCGTCTTCTCTTTAAACGTTGAAATTTCCAGAACAGTAAATGGAAAAGAAAAGAATGTTAAGAACTGGTTACGTTTAGGCAAATGAAAGAGGAAATCAGAGTTTTCATGTTGGAGAAGCAGTAACGAGTGACACCTTGAAGAGACATTCAGGGGGATCTCAGGCGCTCCGTTTCTGAGCGTGTCCCTCGGGGACGGTGGTCCTGAGGCCGAAGGCTGTTCTCCTTGGCAGCGAGGAGCCCAGGCCGGCACCAGACGCCCTGAGCGGATAACCATCTTCCTGCTCACGGACGCCTGTGAGAAAAACCCCAGAGGGACAGAGACATGGAGATGGTCCAACAGCACATACCGGTGTCATCTGAGCATGAGGATCCAGCAGGCCCGCAGCCAGAAGGACGCTCCGGTAGAGGGGATAGAAGGAGGTTCTAGAACGTAAGCCCGCTTGCTCAGGCCCCAGCCCGTGCTATGGATGGGACCATGGGGTTGTAGATAGCACCTTAGACTCACCGGTGCGGCCCCCAGACGCTCTCCTAGGCACTCCCCGCATCCCAGGCTCCACACAGACACTCCTCCCTGCATGACGGCTTGGCAGACCCTGCCCGGTGAGACCCACCCTCCGACCATGGCAAAGGCGGCATTTCCCATAGGCAGGCATCTGTCCCCCAAAGCAAGACTTTGGAGTAGCTCAGTCAGGCCCTCATCTGTTTTATACGCGTCTTCTGTTAACTCCCTCTTCCCCGTCGGCCACTGTTCCCACTGACCAGCGAGGTATGGAGCCCTCCCCGCGCCCCCACGCCTCACCCGGGCTCCTCTGGGCAGGCCCGCACTGGCCACGTGCTTCTGGGGCACCCTGCCCGCATTTCCTACTCTGCCAGCTGCCGGCCATCCCCAACCTCAGTTCTGTCCCAGCTGAAGCCCGGTCACAGGAAGAAGCCATCTGTCGAGCGACTTGAATAAAGTTGATTGCCAGTATTAAATTCACCGGAGAATCACCACCAAAAGCATTCCCTCTCTCTGGAGGCTGTATACTCACCGCAGCTGATGCAATGGCGGGACGATACGCTGGGTCAGGAAGGCCATCAGTGAGCCAGCAAGCCTCATGCACAGTGAGGCAGAGAGAAGGACACCACAGTGAAAGGTCAGGAAACAGTGATGCCCTCTGTGTGTTCTGCTTTAGTTGAGAAAGGAGAAGCACATGAGGCGTTCATTTGATCCGATACATTAATGAATGCAATTACAGCAATGATTAATGAAGACGCTGGGTGTGTCAAAGGCTCCATATGCATTATCTCCTCTAAAATCCTTTCCAAAACCTTGGGGAGACACACTCACTTTTCATTTTATAAATGAGCAACTGGAACGCAGGTTCTGTAACTGGCCCGAGGTCACGCAGCTCCTCAGGGGCAGATCAGGGATTTGAATCCAGCTCTGATTTGTGACACCGTCATGTAATAAGGCCAATACACCATAGCCAATGGCTTAAAAGCATTTTCTATGTCTGTATTTAAAAATTATATATATAGCCCTAACCGGTTTGGCTCAGTGGATAGAGCATCGGCCTGTGGACTGAAAGGTCCCGGGTTCGATTCCAGTCAAGGGCATGTACCTTGGTTGCAGGCACATCCCCAGCAGGGAGTGTGCAGGAGGCGGCTGATTGATGTTTCTCTCTCATCGATGTTTCTACCTCTCTATTCCTCTCCCTTCCTTTCTGTAAAAAAAAAAAAAAAAATCAATAAAATATATTAAAAAAGGAAATTATTTAGTAACTAAACAAATTACACAAAGCTTTTTAAAAAATAAAAATTATACACACACACACACACACACACACACACTAATATGAAATGATTTCTAAGATACATGTTCAGTGAAGAAAATACACATGCACTGAGGCCAGTTCCCAAGGTGCTGTGTTACCTTTGGTATAAAGCAAAGTGCAGGGCGGGATCTGTGTGGTTGCGTACACATAAAGTATCACTGGAAGACACTTAAGAAACTGGAACAGTGGTGGCCTCAAGCAGAGGGACCAGGGGACTGAGGATCAGAAAAGTGGGTCATTTTACTTCAGTTTGGTACAATTTTTTTTAACCCAACTCAGGTACTTTTTCCTAAGGAAGAGCACTACATAGTAAATGAAATGCAGTGGAAGTGTGAAAACTAGAATCCTGTCATAAAACGACCTTACTCCTCCTCACTCACCAAAGCTGCGTAAGGAGGCTGCGGAAGAGAGGCTTCCCCGTTTTACTCAAGCATCCTGGCCAGGCGCTTCGGTCCGTAAAGGGCACCTGTTAGCACTTCTCACATGTGACCACGGGCCAACATGCTTCCCACACGGACAGCCAGAAACCAGTCCCTGTGAAACGGGAGGAGAGGCTGCGGGGGGACCTGTGAGGTCTGGAGAAACACAGCCCTTCCAGTGGAGGAAAGCAAGAGGAGCGGGCAGAGGGAGCCCCCGCTGGAGGGACACAGCGCAGAGCAGAGGCGAGCTGGGGAGCAGGGAGGGGAGGGAAGGCCAGGGGAGACACCCACTCCCGGTTCGTCTGGAAGACGGAAAGGTGGAAACACAGACCAACTTCGTCTGCTCACTCAGAACCAGTATGGCTCCTTTATTTGCCTTAAAATATTTACTTTTAGAACTTCATGGTTTTATATTTATAATGTGATTCAAATGATTGCCAATGCTTATTAAGCACATCCCCCTTCCCCATTAAAAAAGCTTGAATACCATTTGCTCAAAGAAAAGCAACTCGGGCCCAGCCAGTGTGACTCAATGGCCTATGAACCAGGAGGTCAGGGTTCGATTCCTGGTCAGGGCACATGACTGGGTTGTGGGCTTGATGACCATAGGGGGCGGGGCGTGCTGGAGGCAGCTGATTAATGATTCTCTCGCATCATTGATGTCTCTGTCTCTCTCTGCCTTTCCTTCTCTGAAATCAATTTAAAAATATATATGTATATGTATACCAGAGGCCTGGTGCCCGAGATCATGCAGGGTGGGGGCTCCCTTAGCCCGGCCTGTACCCTCTCGCACTCTGGGACCGATGGGGGATGTCCAGCTGTGGGATTGGGCTTAGTGGGATCGGGCTAAACTCGCAGTTGGACATCAACATCCCTCTTGCAATCCATTACCGTTGGCTCCTAACCACTCACCTGCCTGCCTGTCTCATTTCTAACTACTTACCTGCCTTCCTTAACCCCTCTAACTGCCTCTGCCTGCCTGCCTGATCGCCCCTAACCACTCACCTGCCTGCCTGCCTCATCATTTCTAACTACTCACTTGCCTTCCTTAACCCCCCTAACTGCCTCTGCCTGCCTGCCTGATCACCCCTAACCACTCACCTGCCTGCCTGCCTCATCATTTCTAACTACTCACCTGCCTTCCTTAACCCCCCTAACTGCCTCTGCCTGCCTGCCTGATTGCCCCTAACTATTCACCTGCCTGCCTGCCTCATCATTTCTAACTACTCACCTGCCTTCCTTAACCCCCCTAACTGCCTCTGCCTGCCTGATTGCCCCTAACCACTCACCTGCCTGCCTGCCTCATCATTTCTAACTACTCACCTGCCTTCCTTAACCCCCCCTAACTGCCTCTGCCTGCCTGATCACCCCTAACCACTCACCTGCCTGCCTGCCTCATCATTTCTAACTACTCACCTGCCTTCCTTAACCCCCCTAAGTGCCTCTGCCTGCCTGATTGCCCCTAACCACTCACCTGCCTGCCTGCCTGATCGCCCCTAACCACCTCTGCCTCAGCCCCCGTTGCCACGGCTTTGTCCGGAAGGATGTCCAGTGGTCGTTTGGCCTATCTGTCTGATTAGCATATTACGCTTTTATTATTATAGATATTAAAAAAAGCAGCTTGGGCTAACTGAAGCAAAAAGGGGTATGCTGAAAAGCAAATAGACACGAGGAAAAGCTGAACATCCGAACGTCAGGCGAGAGCCAGAGCAGCTCGGGCCGCAGGGGCTCTGAGTTCCAGGAAAATAAGAGGTGACCCGCAGAGAACGGGCCAGCGGGGCCCTGCTGTGTCCAGGGCCGTCCTCACAGCCACGTGTCACTCCAATTGCTGCCGACTACTCTACAGCTTTCATACATAACACTCTCCTGACTTATATAAACAATACATTTTCGATAAATTTGTAATCTATATAAAGCATTTAAATAAAAAAAAAAAACTCATTTTCAATGACAACTGGCTCCATACTTCAGATTTTGTGCGTGTGATACCAGAGGAAAGGAAATTATTTCAACATTGGGAGAGTTGGACGCCGGAGTCGTGGAACAGCGATGAAACAGCACTCATCGGAAATGTGTGCCAGCCGTCCTTCAGCAGAGGCTTTGGTCTCAGAATGGACCTGCGCTTTCAGACGCAGCGTGCCTTTTTCAAGGTGACAAACAAAACAAGGTCCAAAGCAACCATTTAAGTTCCCTCGAATGGATAAAGCACCCAGGTTCTCCGGTCCCCATTAGCACACTCTCAGCCTAAGCCACTAAACGGCTTTCATTCCATATTCCTCCAAAGCCCACTAGTTCCACCACATTATGGCAAGTAAGTGCTTTCATAATTTTTTTTTAAAGTTACAAATGCTTGTTGCTTGAAACTCAGAACACTCAGGAACACAGAAAAAAATTATATAACAGAGAGAAGCACTTGAAGCAGGCTGGTCTATTCTTTCAACCAGATTCGCTGCGTAGATTATAAAACTGAGTAATTTCTTACCCATTTCTGGCTTAATATGACATGCCCATTACCTTTTAAATCTATTATACTTTTCTGGATTTTATATTATTTCTCATTTCAAAGGCAATCTAAGCCCATTATAGAAAATCACAAAATAGAGAAAAAAGTAAGAGAAGAGAAAATATCCATATTTCTGCCAGGAAACAGCTGCTGTCAATATCTTGGTGTGCTGCATTCCAGACTGTTCCTATGTATGAATGACCCCATGTCAGAGAAGCTTCCCACGTGTGCTCACAGCATGTACAAAGGGCAGCGCAGGGCAGGCGCCGTGAACAGGGCTCCGGAGCCGGCCGGTGTGGCGTTCACAGCCCGGTCCCACCACTGGTCCGCAGGTGATCCCGGCCCGGCTGTGCTCAGTTAAGGGGGTGATCCTGGCCCGGCTGTGCTCAGTTAAGGGGTGATCCCGGCTGGCTGTGCTCAGTTAAGGGGTGATCCCGGCCCGGCTGTGCTCAGTTAAGGGGTGATCCCGGCCCGGCTGTGCTCAGTTAAGGGGTGATCCCGGCCCTGCTGTGCCTCAGTTAAGGGGTGATCCCTGCCCGGCTGTGCTCAGTTAAGGGGTGATCCCGGCCCGGCTGTGCTCAGTTAAGGGGTGATCCCGGCCCGGCTGTGCCTCAGTTAAGGGGTGATCCCTGCTGGCTGTGCCTCAGTTAAGGGGTGATCTCGGCCCGGCTGTGCTCAGTTAAGGGGTGATCCCGGCCCGGCTGTGCTCAGTTAAGGGGTGATCCCTGCCGGCTGTGCTCAGTTAAGGGGTGATCCCGACCGGCTGTGCTCAGTTAAGGGGTGATCCCGGCCCGGCTGTGCTCAGTTAAGGGGTGATCCCGGCCCGGCTGTGCTCAGTTAAGGGGTGATCCCGGCCCTGCTGTGCCTCGGTTAAGGGGTGATCCCTGCCCGGCTGTGCTCAGTTAAGGGGTGATCCCGGCCCGGCTGTGCTCAGTTAAGGGGTGATCCCGGCCCGGCTGTGCCTCAGTTAAGGGGTGATCCCTGCTGGCTGTGCCTCAGTTAAGGGGTGATCTCGGCCCGGCTGTGCTCAGTTAAGGGGTGATCCCGGCTGGCTGTGCTCAGTTAAGGGGTGATCCCGGCCCGGCTGTGCTCAGTTAAGGGGTGATCCCGGCCCGGCTGTGCTCAGTTAAGGGGTGATCCCGGCCCTGCTGTGCCTCAGTTAAGGGGTGATCCCTGCCCGGCTGTGCTCAGTTAAGGGGTGATCCCGGCTCGGCTGTGCTCAGTTAAGGGGTGATCCCGGCCCGGCTGTGCCTCAGTTAAGGGGTGATCCCTGCTGGCTGTGCCTCAGTTAAGGGGTGATCTCGGCCCGGCTGTGCTCAGTTAAGGGGTGATCCCGGCCCGGCTGTGCTCAGTTAAGGGGTGATCCCTGCCGGCTGTGCTCAGTTAAGGGGTGATCCTGACCGGCTGTGCTCAGTTAAGGGGTGATCCCGGCCCGGCTGTGCTCAGTTAAGGGGTGATCCCGGCCCGGCTGTGCCTCAGTTAAGGGGTGATCCCTGCTGGCTGTGCCTCAGTTAAGGGGTGATCTCGGCCCGGCTGTGCTCAGTTAAGGGGTGATCCCTGCTGGCTGTGCCTCAGTTAAGGGGTGATCCCGGCCCGGCTGTGCTCAGTTAAGGGGTGATCCCGGCCCTGCTGTGCCTCAGTTAAGGGGTGATCCTGGCCCGGCTGTGCTCAGTTAAGGGGTGATCCCGGCTGGCTGTGCTCAGTTAAGGGGTGATCCCTGCCCGGCTGTGCTCAGTTAAGGGGTGATCCCGGCCCGGCTGTGCTCAGTTAAGGGGTGATCCCGGCCCTGCTGTGCCTCAGTTAAGGGGTGATCCCTGCCCGGCTGTGCTCAGTTAAGGGGTGATCCCGGCCCGGCTGTGCTCAGTTAAGGGGTGATCCCGGCCCGGCTGTGCCTCAGTTAAGGGGTGATCCCTGCTGGCTGTGCCTCAGTTAAGGGGTGATCTCGGCCCGGCTGTGCTCAGTTAAGGGGTGAGGGTGATCCCGACCGGCTGTGCCCAGTTAAGGGGTGATCCCGGCCCGGCTGTACTCAGTTAAGGGGTGATCCCGACCGGCTGTGCTCAGTTAAGGGGTGATCCCGGCCCGGCTGTGCCCAGTTAAGGGGTGATCCCGGCCCGGCTGTACTCAGTTAAGGGGTGATCCCGACCGGCTGTGCCTCAGTTAAGGGGTGATCCCGGCCTCGCTGTCCCTCCGTTTGCTCAGCGATAAAGCAGGGCTGTCAGACATAGAGGTCCTGCATTGAAAGGCCGATGCAGGAGAAGCACCGGATAAAGACAAGCAATTACACTGGACAAAGCAAGCTCTCGCCTCTTTATTCCCCTCGCATATGCAGAATATCCTTCCGTGTCAACGAGACCCTCTTCTGCAGCGTCCTCTGTAATGCCGCCCAGGACATCTCCGCACGTGCTGCCGAGCCACTAGGAAAGCCAGGCCCCCGGCTCCCACAGGGACAGGACTCCGCTGCCCCCTCAACCGGGAGGAGGACGCCCCTGTCCCCCCAGCTGACGGGAGAAGTCCAGGGCGAACAATGCTCGGCGGTTCGTCTTTAACGTGAAAACAGAACAAAGAGGGATTGAGGATTTATGGGTAATGCATGAGATCATACTGTGTTCAGGATCCAATTTTATTTGTTTTATTTTAGCAGCATGAAATGAGAAAATTCTGATTTACTTAAGCAGCGGCAGTTGTTAATAGCTTTTAAGAATAGTTTCTCTTGCAGTTTCAAGATGTGCTTTGGTTATATTGACACACATAGAAGCTCAGAGGAATTGATGGAAGTTTATTGCCAAGCCGAATAAAAATGTGACAGCTGCTCTCATGTTTATCATAAATAGGAAGAAAAAAAAGACCCCCCAAATTTGCAACAAACACTAAAACGACACTGTGATCTCAGAGCGGGTGGTATTGTCTTGGTTTGTCGTTGCCGGACGGAGCAGAACGCGTGCTGTGAACACCGTGCTGTCACATGTGCCCTTTCACGTGTGCACGTGTGTTACAGGGTGTGCTTGGTCTACGGTTCTGTACGCGTGCTCATACGCACTCAGCCGCCTTGGATGCAGAAAACGGCGTGGGAGCCTCCCAGTCCGGGCCTGATGGCTGCGGCCCCGTCCACTCCCCGGAGCGGCCGGCCCGGCCTTCCCTGGGTGCCCGCCGGCCTTCCCTGGGTGCCCGCCGGGAGCGGACTGCACGGGCCCGGGGACGGCTCTGGGCCAAGACGTGGGTGGCACCACGTGGTGGGACGGGCGTGTGTTCCTACAGATGGAGATAGATGCGCTGGGAAGAGGTCAGTGTGTGTGGACTTTGGAAGTTCTGCGGGCTGGGGCCTCACGGGACAGTCTGCTCAGGACGGCGCTGCGGGGCGGAGAGCATGGCCAGGGCCGGTTGGTGCCGAGGCCGTTATTTCCCACAGGAGGCTCTGGCTGGGAGTGAACACATTGATGCCGATAGAATGATTTATTTCCTCATACCAGTTAATAATATCCCCACAGTTTAAATAGCTCCCCTTCAGAAGAACACATTGAAAGAAGACACTGGGACAGTAACGTGTGTTAAGAAACAAATGAGAATCAACAAAGACTGAGCTAACCTTTAATTCGACGTAAACATATCATGTAAACAAACTGAAAGAGATGTCATTTTTTTTTTTTTAAAGAGATCAGGTTTTCCTGAAAAAAATAACAACCATATTTAGTGATCCAACGTACTGACTATATTCTAATGATTCGTACAACCAGGAGCACGGCTTGCAGAGTCATCTTTTTAATTGCCGAGTGTTAACACCGTCCCATAGCATGACTTTCTGCTTTTCTAGAACATTCTTTCTGGCCTGCCATAGGAGTGCGGTGCTCTCACTCCTCAGGACCTGTGGCTTGTTACGGACACCGGCTCCCCGGCGGCTCCTTGAAGCGGTCACGCCTGTCCTTTTCACTCTCCTCTCTCGGGTCCCCGGGGTGCCCTCCGCGGTGGTAATGACCTTGGCCGTGCAGCTTAGGGGATGTTTTCCGCATTACACAGCTGCCGGCGGCCTTTCTCATCTCCGCGGGGAGGCGTGCCGCCCGGTCTGGACGGTGCTCAGCGCTCTGCGCGCTGGAATCACACTGTCATCACATGTTTATGGCATCCAATTCGAGCCTTCTCTCTTCTAAGCATAATAACTAGAACATTTCCTTCAGAACAACCCCATTGTTAGATGTGTCTGGTGTTTGCACGCCTGCGTAAACTGTATGTAGTTTGGGTCTAATTTTTAAGATTTAGAGCCTCAATTTTTCTGAACTGCTACTTTGAATACCGCGTACCCTTCTCAAAACCGCCCCGGGGGTTCTGTTGTCTCAGAAGGACTTTCAGACTTCAGCGTGCAGAAGGGCTGCTCACAGTGAAGCTGGTCCTGCCCTGCCTGTGGCGCCAGCACGGAGGGGGGTCCCACCAGTTTGCCCACTGTGAGCGCCGGGGCCGCTGGGGCAGCTCTCCGGGTCCTTCAGAGGCATCGTGGGAGCTGGCGGACCCCAGGGAGCCGTCAGCTCAGGCCGCTCCCCTGGCTGGTCTGTCTGCGCAGGCTCTGCCTTATTCCGTCTCCTGCCCGCCCACCACCACCGACAGCCAGCGGTGCTCCCGCTCCGTGAAGCCGGAGGAAGCTCTCTGGTGCGCTGTGCTCCCCGCCGCCTCTGAGCAGTACCCACTGGAGCGCACAGTGACGGAGCGCACAGTGACGGAGCGCACAGTGACGGAGCGCACAGTGACGGAGCGCACAGTGACGGAGCGCACAGTGACGGAGCGCACAGTGACGGAGCGCACAGTGACGGAGCGCACAGTGACGGAGCGCACAGTGACGGAGCGCACAGTGACGGAGCGCACAGTGACGGAGCGCACAGTGACGGAGCGCACAGTGACGGAGCGCACAGTGACGGAGCGCACAGTGACGGAGCGCACAGTGACGGAGCGCACAGTGACGGAGCGCACAGTGACGGAGCGCACAGTGACGGAGCGCACAGTGACGGAGCGCACAGTGACGGAGCGCACAGTGACGAAGCGCTGTGCCAGGCACTGCCCCTGCCTGTCTCGTTTGACCCAGGCGGCAGGAACACGAGGCAGGCCATGACTGCCCTCGGGACAGGCCCTGAGGAGGTGCCGGTGGTCCGTCCAGGCCACACAGCCGCCAGCTGCGGAGCCCGGGCTTGGGCCCATTTGGGTTTCCAGAGACAGAATTGACATATACCAACCTGATGGTTTCAGCACATGTATAGATTGCAAGATAATGATCGCATTAGGTCTAGTTAACATTCATGGTCACACATAGTTACGGTTTTTTCCTTGTGCTGAGAACCTTTAGGTCTGCTCTGAGCAGCTTTTAGATGTATGATGCGGTATTATCAACGACAGCCCTCAGGACGTACCTTTATTTTAAAACGGAATGAACTTTCGACCACATTCACTCACTGTGTCCCCTCTCCTCCCCGCTCTGGCAGCCACCAGTCTGTCCTGAGAGCCGGGCTCAGTTCCGTCTGTTTTTAGGTTCCCCCCGGAAGCGAGATGACGCGGTGTTTGCCCGTCTCTGCCTCGTTTCACTTTTCATTAAGCCTTCCGGATCCATCCACGTTGCAAATGGCAGAATTTCCTTTTTGATGTCTGACTTATATTTACCCGTCCATCGGTAGCCAGCGGGCTGCTCCCATGTCTTGGCCATGGGAAGCAGTGCCGCAGTGATACGGTGTGGGATACCGTCTGGAGTCTGTTTCTGCGGGATTGCCTGGTAATTCCATTTTTAATGTTTCCGGGATCCTCCATACTGTTTTCCATAGCGCCCGCACCAGTTTCCATTGCCACCAACACCACCAGGTTCTCCCTTTTCCTCGTTCTTGCCAGTGCTGCCTCTTTCTTGTGTTTTTGGTGACGGCCTTTCTGACGGGTGAGGTGACATCATCGTGGTTTGTCTGCCTCTCCTGCTGATTGGTGATGTCGCGCGCCTTTTCATGTCCCTGTTGGCCATCTGTCTGTCGTCTTTGGCAAAGTGTCTGTTCAGGACTTTGCCTGTTTTTTAATTGGCTTGTTTGTGTTTTCTTTTGGCTGTTAGTTGTATGAGTTTTTATATAGTTTGGATATTACCCCCTTATCAAACGTATGATTTGCTAATGTCGTCTCCATTCCATGGGTTGTCTTTTGGTTTTGTTGGTGGTGGTCTTCGTTGTGCAGAAGCCTTTTCATTTGGATATTGTCCCACTTGTTTATTTTTGCTTTTGTTGCCTTTGGTGTCAAATTCAAAAAGTCATCACTGAGCATGTCAGGGAGCTTTCTTGTGGGAGATTTATGGTCTGAGTTCTCATGTTCCAGGCCCTGCACTCATTCTGAGTTGATTTCTGTGTGTGGCGTAGGAGAGAGGTGCAGCATCATTCTTCTGCTTGTGGCTGTCAATTTTTTCAACACCACTTAGTGAAGAGACTGTCCTTTGTATGTTCTTGGCTCCTTTGTTGTACATTAATCAATCACATATGTAGGTTTATTTCTGGGCTCTCTGTTCTGTTCCATTGATCTATGTGTCTGTTTTCATACCAAACCATACTGTTGTAATTACTATAGCTTTTTAATATAGTTATATCTTTATTTGGCACTAGAGGCCCGTTGCACGGAGATTCATGCAAGAATAGGCCTTCCTTCCCCTGGCTGCCGGCACCGGTTTTCCTCCAGCACCCAGGACCCAGGCCTTTGCTCTGGCCACCACCTTCTGCCTTCGCTCCAGCCAGAGCACCAATCCTGTAGCTTCCTCCGCCCCCTGCCCTCCCTCTCATAGCAGGCACCCTGCCCTGCCTGGCTGCTCTGCACCTGCATATGCAAATTAACCCACCATATTTGTTGGGTTAATTTGTATACTTCTGATTGGCTGGTGGGTGTCACAACGTATGGTCAATTTGCATAGTTCTCTTTTATTAGTGTAGATTAGAGGTTGAAAAATTGTTCAAGAACATTAATAAGAACATCAGAATCAGTAAGAAGAAAGCCAGTGAGGCCCTGGCCAGTTTCTCAATGGTTAGCACATCAGCCTGCCTACCGAAGGGTCATGGGTTTGATTCCCAGTCAAAGGCACATACCTCCATTGCAGGTTCCCAGTCCCTATAGGGGTGTGTACGGGAGGCAGCCACTTGATGTGTTGCTATTGTGTCGATGTTTCCCTCCCTCCCTCCCTCCCTCCCTTCCTCCCTCTCTCTCTCCCTCCCTCTTTTTTCCCCTCTTCTCTCTGTCTTTCACTCTCTAGAACTCAATGGAAAAATATCCTCAGGTGAAGATTAAAAAAAAAAAAAAAAGCCAGTGAGACCACATATGAACAGAAATTAGCAGTGAAGCTGAGAAAAATCTTTGTTCTTTTTTATTTTTACGAAAGAAATGGGAGAAAGTTTCACTTCAGATCCAGTCTGCAGTTAACCCTTCCCCTGCTGCTCCTCAGAATTCTGGCGTCTTCTCACTGCCGCTCCTCGCCTGGCTCTTCCCCTGCGGCCAGCTGTGTCCCCGCGGCCAGCTGTGTCCCCGCGGCCAGCTGTTAGCCGTTATCAGACGGTGCTTGTCCTGTGGCCCCTGCGTAGCCGCCGCTTCCTCCGAGAATAGTGCTTCATGTGTGCACACCATCAGTGGTCCTCCATCTTCCGGCTTCTCTGAGCAGCTCGTCCCCCGGTGTGACCTTCGGGCCTCACAGGTGCCCGGGCACAGCTGCGTGGCTGAGGGCGGGTGTGACCTGGCATTAGGGGCTGACGGTCCCCGGGTGCGTGTACACCGCTGTGGAGACCTGAGTCCTGCCGTGCTGTTGCCAGGAGGCAGTGACGGGAGGACACCCTGGCAGGGGCCGTCGGAGAGCTGTAGCTCCTGCGGGAGGGAGGGCGGGCGGAGCGGGAGGCCTCCGGTGACTTCCGCAGCCCCCGCCCTCACGGTCTTTGCCTGAAGAAATAGGAGCAGAACCACCCTCTCCCGTCGGCTCTGATGCCTGCCGTGAGGTCTGCACCCCAGGCTTCCTGTTGGGCCAAACCTGTGCTCGGCTCTCTCTCCGGAACACCTATATTTCCCCGCCTGGCTTCCTTTCTGCCCAGACGGGAGGGCCGGCCTGGTTTCCGATGGCCGCCGGGCGGAGTCAGTTCTGCTGGCGGCGGCGTCCCCTCCCCGGCTCCGAGGAGCCTCCTGCTTCCCAGGCCCTGGGGCACCGTTTTAGCGAATTAAGAATTCAGGTCCCCGAACGAGGCCCCTGTGGCTGGAAGAATTAATCCAGTTTCCGCAGGCCCGATTAATTCCTGGGGAACCATTTATGCACCAGAGTGCGGCCTGGTATGCAGCCAGCTCTGCACCGGGCTTTTCCCTGCTAACGTGGGAGCAGGTGGGGCCGGGGCTGGGGTCTAGGGCTCCTGCTTCGCCGGCATTAACCGAGTGCACCGTCCCGGGGGGAGAGGGTGACCGTCCCCGGGGGGAGGAGGGTGACCGTCCGGGGGGAGGAGGGTGACCGTCCCCGGGGGGAGGGTGACCGTCCGGGGGGAGGAGGGTGACCGTCCGGGGGAGGAGGGTGACCGTCCGGGGGAGGAGGGTGACCGTCCGGGGGGAGGAGGGTGACCGTCCGGGGGGAGGAGGGTGACCGTCCGGGGGGGGAGGGTGACCGTCCGGGGGGAGGAGGGTGACCGTCCGGGGGGGAGGGTGACTGTCCCCGGGGGGAGGAGGGTGACCGTCCGGGGGAGGAGGGTGACTGTCCAGGGGGAGGAGGGTGACCGTCCGGGGAGGAGGGTGACCGTCCGGGGGGAGGAGGGTGACCGTCCGGGGGGAGGAGGGTGACCGTCCGGGGGGAGGAGGGTGACTGTTCCCGGGGGAGGAGGGTGACCGTCCCCGGGGGGAGGAGGGTGACCGTCCGGGGGAGGAGGGTGACTGTTCCCGGGGGAGGAGGGTGACCGTCCGGGGGGGAGGAGGGTGACCGTCCGGGGGGAGGAGGGTGACCGTCCCCGGGGGGAGGAGGGTGACCGTCCGGGGGGAGGAGGGTGACTGTCCAGGGGGAGGAGGGTGACCGTCCGGGGGAGGAGGGTGACTGTTCCCGGGGGGAGGAGGGTGACCGTCCGGGGGGAGGAGGGTGACCGTCCGGGGGGAGGAGGGTGACTGTTCCCGGGGGAGGAGGGTGACCGTCCGGGGGAGGAGGGTGACCGTCCGGGGGGAGGAGGGTGACCGTCCGGGGGGAGGAGGGTGACCGTCCGGGGGGGGGAGGGTGACCGTCCGGGGGGAGGAGGGTGACCGTCCGGGGGAGGAGGGTGACTGTTCCCGGGGGAGGAGGGTGACCGTCCGGGGGGGGGAGGGTGACCGTCCGGGGGGAGGAGGGTGACCGTCCCGGGGGGAGGAGGGTGACCGTCCGGGGGGAGGAGGGGTGACCGTCCGGGGGGAGGAGGGTGACCGTCCGGGGGGAGGAGGGTGACCGTCCGGGGGAGGAGGGTGACTGTCCCGGGGGGAGGAGGGTGACCGTCCGGGGGGGAGGAGGGTGACCGTCCGGGGGGAGGAGGGTGACTGTCCCCGGGGGGAGGAGGGTGACCGTCCGGGGGGAGGAGGGTGACTGTTCCCGGGGGGGGAGGGTGACCGTCCGGGGGGAGGAGGGTGACCGTCCCGGGGGGAGGAGGGTGACCGTCCGGGGGGAGGAGGGTGACCGTCCGGGGGAGGAGGGTGACCGTCCCGGGGGAGGAGGGTGACCGTCCGGGGGGAGGAGGGTGACTGTCCCCGGGGGGAGGAGGGTGACCGTCCGGGGGGAGGAGGGTGACTGTTCCCGGGGGGGGGAGGGTGACCGTCCGGGGGGAGGAGGGTGACCGTCCCGGGGGGAGGAGGGTGACCGTCCGGGGGGAGGAGGGTGACCGTCCGGGGGAGGAGGGTGACCGTCCCGGGGGGAGGAGGGTGACCGTCCGGGGGGAGGAGGGTGACCGTCCGGGGGGAGGAGGGTGACCGTCCCGGGGGGAGGAGGGTGACCGTCCGGGGGGAGGAGGGTGACCGTCCGGGGGAGGAGGGTGACCGTCCCGGGGGGAGGAGGGTGACCGTCCGGGGGGAGGAGGGTGACCGTCCGGGGGGAGGAGGGTGACCGTCCGGGGAGGAGGGTGACCGTCCCCGGGGGGAGGAGGGTGACCGTCCGGGGGAGGAGGGTGACCGTCCCGGGGGGAGGAGGGTGACCGTCCGGGGGAGGAGGGTGACCGTCCGGGGGAGGAGGGTGACCGTCCGGGGGGAGGAGGGTGACCGTCCGGGGGGAGGAGGGTGACCGTCCGGGGGAGGAGGGTGACCGTCCGGGGGAGGAGGGTGACCGTCCGGGGGGAGGAGGGTGACCGTCCCCGGGGGGAGGAGGGTGACCGTCCGGGGGGAGGAGGGTGACCGTCCGGGGGAGGAGGGTGACCGTCCGGGGGGAGGAGGGTGACCGTCCGGGGGAGGAGGGTGACCGTCCCCGGGGGGAGGAGGGTGACCGTCCCCGGGGGGAGGAGGGTGACCGTCCGGGGGAGGAGGGTGACCGTCCGGGGGAGGAGGGTGACCGTCCGGGGGGAGGAGGGTGACCGTCCGGGGGAGGCTGCTCCGCTCTCGGCTCCGTGCCTGCTGCGAGGCCCCGGGAGATCGGCCCCGCGTGCTTCCAGAGCGGGCCCTCTCACCCGGAGACAGCCCAGACGGTGAGCGCTGACGTGGTGCTGGGTGTAGCCCAGGGGCTCCGTTCCTGGCTTCACTGCAGGATAGCGTGTGCCTTTAGGCAGATTGGTTAGTCTCTCTGACTCAGCTATTTTGTCACCTGTGAACGGGAATAGGACTGGTGCCTAACGCATGAAGAACAGCTCAGTCACTGTGCGCTGCTATTTTATTATTCCCTGGAGGCCCGGTGCATGAATTCCTGCACGGGTGGGGTCTGGTTGGTCTGCCGGAATTGGGGCCAGGGTCATCGGGGGAGGGGCTTCAGGCAGTCAGCAGGCCCCGCCCCCAATTGGGGGTTAATTAGGGGCGGGGACAGCCAGGAGGAGGGGCCGTGGGCTGTTGGCCAGCCGGCCCCACCCCCGATTGGGGTATTGGGGGGCTGATTGGTCACTGCAGTGCACATCATAGCGACAGGTCTTTCGGACGTTCTGGTGGTTCCATTGTTCCCGTCGCTCAGCTTTTCTGTGTTTAGAAGGTTATGGCTTCTGGAGCTGATCAATGGAGGAGTGATACAAAGTGCCCGCTGCTCTCCCATCTTGGTGCCTCTCCCACTTCTGTCTCTGTCCTGAGTCTTCCATTGCCTTCAGCTGCCCGCTGTCCCCGTTCACAAAGCCTCCAGTCTTCATGTATGTGGGGGGTGACTGCCTGGGGGGGGCGGAGGGGGTGACAGGAGGGTCTCGCCCTATCGGACCGGAGCTGGGGGGGAGGCTGGGAGAGGAGGGGAGAACTGGGCTGCTGTGGGTGGAACTCTGCTCCCCCTGGGCGGAGTGTGACTGCCAGGACGTGCAGGTCGGAGCCGCCGTGGCAGTGGTGTGGGAGGGACGGCCTGTGGTGGCGGTGAGGCCTGAGGAGGGGGTGGCAGGCGGGTGAGGCCTGAGGAGAGGGTGGCCGGCGGCCGGGCAGGTGTGCCGCCTGTGGGCAGAGGCCAGCACTGAGGGGGCACCTGTGGCGGTGGGTTCGGAGGCTTCTCTGTGGACACTGCGGGCTGTCGATGAGGCAGCAGCGGGAGGAGTCACCGCGGGCTCCTATTTTCATGCTGCGGCATCGGAAGGTCCTGCCGTCAGCGGAAACAGGGCGAGTGCCCCCGGCAGTGAGTTGGGCTTCGGGGCGGGGGGGGGGCATACGGTGTGAGTCCGTGGATCAGGGGGAGGGCGTGAGAGACCGCAGCCGGCGGACAGCGGGACTGAGAAACGACGGAGCGCCATGCCGAGGAGGGCGGAGCGGCCATTCCGCAGGACCTCGAACAGACCCCGAGCCGGACGGCGTTCTCCTGGGCGAGGTGAGCACCGTCCGCGAAGAGCATCTCCTCGTCGTCCGAGCGGAGACCACGGAGGTCAGGGCCCTGGGATCGGACGGCTGAGCGCCCGCCATCGCCTCCCCGTCCCCGGCCGCCTCCGGGGAGCCCACCGTTCAGGCCTGCGGCTGCTGCTTATTTTCTGTAAGGCACGAGGGTTGGAAACGTGCCGTTTGTTTATGCGCGGCACTGCTTTAGGTGTGTTCGGCCGGAGGTGTTTCCTGAGTCCAGACTGTGAGAAGGTCTCCGGGCTGCAGAGCCGAGGGTCCGCTGCCGGCCTGCCCGTCTCCGAGGCCCTGGCATGGCCGGGCCGCCTCTCCCAGGGCCGCCCCGCTCCTCACTCCTCTCGTCACCAGACCGGTCCCGCCGTTTTGGCTCTGTTCGGCTAACCCTCCTCTCTGTTTACGCTCTCCTTACGAGGGAGCATGCGTGTGGTAGTTTACTTGAAACTTTAAAAAATCAGGGAGACAATTATGATCAGTTTTTCCCCATGAAAAGGAAAATAACACGTTTGTTTCTGAAATATTTGATTTAACTGGCTTTTAGTTTGGGCTTGATATTAAAAGAGAATTATGCTAGAATAAACACAGTCAGTGACATCTGGTTGCTGGAAGGATCAATAGTATCTGAGTCGGAGGTATCTACTTTGTGATAATATACCTTCGTTTCATTGGCTAGAATTAGAAGATTGAAACGAATTTGAAGGCAGCTCGGTTACTGCCTCCGCGGCAGTTACGCTGAGAATCTGCTGCCATTATTTTTAATGGGGAGGTTTGTACTCCCATGGATTGATTGGTTATTCTTGAAGACCAGATGGTAGTTGTATCAAAATTTTATGAAGATTTTATGTCCTGTGTTTTGCTATCAGATAAAAGCATAAGTATTTATTAACTAGGAAAGTTAAACATCGCCTCATCCCAATGAAAAAAACAAGCATAAAATGAAAAGAATAAAAATTGATGGGTCATTTTATTTACCTAATAATCTGTCATTTCTCAAAAGGAACACAAGGGGAGAAGCTAGAAAAAAAATGCACCTTCACACTTGTCTTCTGTGAAGGGGAAAAATAGAGAAAAGGCTGAGGAAACAGGGCAGAATAGCATAGTTATAAATCCAAGTGTCAGTCATTACAATAAATGTAAATAAACTAGATGTTTCAGTTAAAAGACAAAGGTTGTCAGATGAGACAAAAACACCAAACCTAAAGAGATACTAGATTTACGAGGAGCACACCAAAACACAAGCTTACAGAAAGCAAACGATGGGGATCACATTCCAGGTTATTTCTGATCCAAAGGGAGCTGAGCTGGCGGAACTCTCTCGCTGTGAGACAGAAGAGCCGTTACGGTGAGGCCTGGGCGGAGATGAAGACCGTGCTCCCAGTGGGAGAACGCTCACTGCACTGGGTGTGAGAACGTAGGGACCCACCAACACAGGTGTGAATTATGGAGCCAAGATCCACAGAAACAGAAGGAAAATAGCCAAATTCACCATCTGTGGAACGTTAACAAACCTTTTTGAATAATTGATAGAAGCAGCAGACAGGAAATTCCGAAGGATGTAGACGATTTAAAGAACAGAAATGGCACTTTGACTTAGTAGATGCACCTAGCATGCTATAGACACTTTCTGTATACCCCACTCTTTTCAAGCACCGGGAGCATCTGACATCGGTCATGTGGAGGACTCTAAACAGGTCTCAGCAAACTTCAAATGACTGGCATCCTGTGGAGCGCATTTCCAAAATGAAGTGGGATTATGCAAAGAATCGATCAAAGATAATAGAAAAACCCCCCTAGGTGTGAAAATTAATAAACATATTTCCAAATATTTTACAGATTAATGAATTTTATGACAGTATTGAAAGGACAATAGAACTGTCATTTTTATTTACTTATTTTAATATATATTTTATTGATTTTTTACAGAGAGGAAGGGAGAGGGATAGAGAGTTAGAAACATCAGCTGCCTCCTGCACACCCCCTACTGGGAATGTGCCCGCAACCAAGGTACATGCCCTTGACTGGAATCGAACCTGGGACCTCTCAGTCCGCCGGCTGACCCTCTATCCACAGCCACTCCGGCTTCGGCAAAACTGTCATTTTTAACACACAAAAAAGGTTACTGTGTTGCTGAGCCTAGTAACTAGATTGTCAACATTTGGGTGTGGTTTTCTTAATGCCCAAACATTTAATACCTTTCTATCCCAGAGATCTCCAGTATTTTTTTAAAAATTCTCCTTTTCTTGGAGGCTGGTGCTCATCTGAGCTGGATTAGGAGAGTAAATCTCTGAGCTGACGGGGCCAAGGCCACGGCTGCTGACGGCAGAGGCAGTGCTGGGGCCGGCAGCCTGGATGCACCGCCAACAGGACGGGCTGTGGCTCCCGGCGGGCATTTCCCTGGAGCCCGGGCCAGCTGAGCCGCAGTGCGACCGTGGCCAGAGGCTTAGGGCAGTGCGCGGCCAGGCCGGGAGATTACACCTGCTTCCCTGTCTAAATAACGGGCCGGGCACCCTCCGGGCCTCCCAGATGCTCAGGTTTGGGATTTACCATTTTTTTTTTTTTGAGGAAAAGAGAGTAGAAACCTCCAGATTATTAATGATTTGGGGGATCTAAAGAAGCCTCGCCCCCTTCTCTTTTCTTCCCAAAGGTCTGAGTGACACAAAAAGGCTCAGGTGTCCCCAGCTTCTCACAAGGCAGTGGCTCTGAGAGGAGGAGGAACAAACCCGAGCAGACGGTGGCTGCGGGAATGTCTGTGTCCTGGATGCAGCAAGGAAGGGTCAGGCAGACACGTGCTTTTTTCTGGTGACCATGTCCCAGTGGCTTATTAATTGTTTTAGTTTTAGATTTGTTTTTTAATCCTCATCAGAGGATATTTTCCCATGATTTTTAGAGAGAGGAGGGAAGAGGGAAAGAGAGAAATGTCGATGTGAGAGAAGCACATGGGTTGGTTGCCTCCTGCACTTGCCCTCACCAGGGCCCCGGCCAGGGAGGAGTCTGCAGTCTAGGAGGCTTGTGCCCTTGACAGGATTCGAACCCGGGGCCCTTTGGTCCATAGGCTGTGCATGGAGCCAAAGAGGGGGTGTTTTGTTTTTAATTTAATTTCCCACATTATCCCAATTGACAAGCTTCTCTGGGGAGTTCACTGCTTTGTATCTGCTGTTGCCTTTTTGAGCAGAGGCTTGATAGACAGGTGATGCCCGGAACCATTAACTAATTACATCCTGCTTTGTCTTCTTAGCTTGCTTGACTTCATTGGTTAGCTACGTATATGTTTTAATGAAAGTCTTCCATTTTGGGGTTATTCTAAAAATTGATGGCATCTGGAACAAATGTTGATATGAACGTAGTCCACATTTAAATGTATAAAATGTACCGAACATGGCTTCCAGTTTTTGAAATAGCCACACTTAAACACAATTAGACAAATTAATTGAAAGTTACATTTATACTACTTGTCGGAATTAATGGAACGACTCTCTGCTTTCACTCTCTGTAAAATTAAAAAAGGAGTGTCTGGCTCTCAGTGGTCATGTCCCTGCGTGTGGTTTCCTTCGTGGTTCACCCAGGAGGGGGCTGAGCCCACTTCGGAGTGCCCCTCGGGCTGCCCACCCTCCGAGGCCCGTGGCACACGGTGAGACGTCCACTGTCCGCCCGGAAGCCACGGCAGCTGATGACACACACAGCCCAGGGTCACAGGGTCACAGGGTCACAGGGACACATGATGAGATGTCCACTCTCCGCCTGGAAGCCACGGCAGCTGATGACACACACAGCCCCTGGGGCCAGGGTCACAGGGTCTCGTTGGTCATCGTGGCTGAGGGCCCTCCCGGTGGACGCCGTGCGCGGTGACGGAGGAGCTGTCGCTGTGCTCTCGGACGTCCCGCGCGTCTGTGCCCACGCAGAATGCTCCGAGGGGCCTGTGCGGTCCTCGTGATGAGCCTGGCGCTGGGGGGACCGGCCAGGGAGGGGCCCGTGCCCGGGAACACGTCTTGCAGTGGGCCTGGTTCTGAGTCAGCATTCAGCCCACTGTCCGCTTCCCAAGGTCAGGTTTTAGTTCAAGACCAAGAAACAAAAGCGACCACGAGGGCTGTGGACAGACCGAGACGGCATGACTTCATCGTAGGCCTCGTGTTCATGTCTGGAAAATTGGACATGAGGAAGAGGTTGTTTCTGAAATACTATTTTTTATTGGCACTGCCGGTCGTTCTAGAAAGCAATTTTCTGAAGAACATGCTGGTAAAGCAACAGCACAAAAGTTAAAGTATAACGGCCTTTACATTTCATTGGCAAGAACTTTTATTTTTGCTTTAACAGCTCCTAAAATGAATTAATTCAAGTGATCAATATTATTGTTTTATGTATATCAATGTCACACATTTATTAAATTATGTACAGTTAATTATATTTCATTGGCAATTCATATTGACTTTAAAAGTGTGGGATAGACTGTTTAGCCCTGCTAGCTAAGGCATTAACCCTTGGCCTTATTAAAAATATATCCTGAAGTGATAAGGGTAAAGTATTATTGGCTATCTTATATTTATATATCTCATAATGAAATAGAATGAAGCAAAATTAAGAAAACTACTGGACTTAAACTGCATTTAGTTTACTACATTAAAGAATTCTTGCTGTTTAGAATAATCCACCAGATAGCACTTAACTGTATGTAAAAGTGGTTTACTTTCTATTGGAAAGCTCTAATCATATTATTATAAATAAGTTTCAGTTTATGTTCTCATTTTCTGTGATTAACCTGGGATTGCCTCTATCTCACCAAATCTACTCATTTTTTAGTCTTGTTAGTGGATGATCCCATTGATACTGTATTTTATTAAAATATGTAGCAAGGTTTTAAAAAGTTAAGTACTGAGGATTTCAGAATATCTCATGTCTAAAGATTGATTGTGAATATTCTCTGAAATTAAGACTGAAAGTCTGTTGAATATAAACAGGAGTCGTTCACATAGATAATGGGGTGCTTTCTGAAATACAGACATCCCCTGGCGAGAACACGCCATTCTCCATGTGTGCACTCAGTCCGCGTCCCGGCTCCCCGTTCTCCGCGGCAGCTCCGGGCGCCCGCCCTGTCCCCAGCCCCATCCCTCCCTCCGCAGGCGCCTTCCCAGAAGCCTCTGTCCAGTCCGTCCACCCGGCAGCCTCCCTCCCCCCTGTGTTCCAAAGCTCTCCTCCCAGTTCATCCTTCCGGCACACACACTTGCCATCCACCAGGTCGGCTGCTGCATGCCCTCTCTCTTCTCCCCTCCCCACGCTGGGGGCGGGCACAGCCCCGGACTGTCCTTCTAGCTCCGTGGTTGGCAAACTGCTCGCCAGCCGCACGTGGCTCTTTGGCCCCTTGAGGGTGGCTCTTCCACAAAACGCCACGGCCTGGGCGAGTCTATGTTGAAGAAGTGGCATTAGAAGAATTTAAGTGTAAAAAATGTGGTTCTCCAAAGAAATTTCAGTCGTTGTCCTGTTGATATTTGGCTCTGTTGGCTAATGAGTTTGCCAACCACTGCCTTATCTTATCTAAGTTTCATTACTATACTATCCCCGCCAACCTTTGGGTTTTAGGGACCCCCAATGTTGAGTTTTCTGAAGACGGCTTCCTTTGACCGAGAGAGGAGTGTAGGCGCAATGCGTGTTTCTATAACTGCCTGCCTGATGCGGCCTCTTTGCTGTCTATACACCCCGCTCCACGCTGAGCTTACCTCCTGACATTCATTTCAGAGGTTCGTGTCATTCTGTTATGTCTGCGCTATGTCTTTCTGTCTTTGGCACATTTCCTGTGGAAGTCTGAGCTCATCAGAAAGGACCCGCTCTGCCACATCAATCTCTGTAAGCATCTCCTCCATCTCTCTCCTCGGGTCACACATTGCAGTCAGCGTGGTCTCTGCGGTGCGGGCCGCTGATGGCCGCCGCCCGCACGGCCTCCGGGCGCGTCTCCCGTGTCTGTTCTTACTCGTGCTCGCCTTTCCCAGGCTTTTCCCTTCGTCCTCTCCCCTCTCTGTCCGCCTCCGTCACCCTCTCCTCCCTCTCCTCCTCTGTCCTGACCAGGATACAGAAACACGCACACAAACAACCAGATTGTTACTCTGATGGCTCTGGCCCCAGGCCCCCAGACCCGCAGAGCTGGGCCGGGGCAGGAAAGGAGCAGGGTAACGGGGAGGACGGGGAGGGGAGCACACAGGGTGGTGTGGTGGGCGCTGTGCCTTCGTGAGGAAAGATGAACTGCCAGCTTCTCCGCTGGAGCTGGGATTTGTGATTAACCGTATCTTTCCTCACGCATGCTCTCTGTCTTAGTCACGCACGGATGTATTTCTCGGCTATATTTGCTTTTGAAAGCTATAATTTAGTGGCACAAAGAATGCAGCATAATAGGACCTTAAACCGTTAATGATACCCATGGTGGGTGTGCAAGCTGCTCCCCTTTATTCCTGTACTAGAGCGGTGATCTTTTGACAGTTTGTCTGAATAGTCAGTTATTGTAATGACAGGGGATATTGGGACAATTAGCTAATCTAATCATTGAAATGTCCTTTCGAGATTGCACCGGGCATTAAGGTATGACTCATAAAAAAGTTTCCTATAAAAGCAGGCTCACAATGGAAGTACCTGTTGTCTGGAATTGCTATGCAGCCAGCTTCTCCTGCAGGACTGAGGGTTGGAGCAGCTCGGAGCACTGGTATTGATTCTGAAAATTAAACCAATTGGCAGCCATCCCTGGAGGACCTGACTCCTGAGGTCTAAGATGCACTCGAGCTGCAGTAAATAATGCGCCAGGAGGAGCCAGTGGGGGGCTGTGAGCGTTTAGTGAGAGCATTGCACATTTAACTTCCAAATGTTCTTCTTAATCGCAAATAAAGACTGAGGAATGGTGATTACAGACAGGGCTGTGCACACTCACTTCCCAGGCAGGCCCCACCGCCCAAGGGGAGCCTTTGGCTGAGACTGCGCCCCGAACCCGGGAGCTGGGGAGCTTCCGAGCCATCACCCGGGGGTGAGGAGTGAACGTGGCGGTGTGTGTTGGGGGCGGAGAATAGGGGGTGGTCAGACGTCGTTCTCCCACCTTTCCAGCCAGCTCTGCTTTTCTGTTTTATTTATTCGCTTCTATACAGAAATAACGTGTAAGGTTTAATTTAAAGGAAGGTTTTGCTTTCATCAAAACGGGGAAAAAGGGTGCTGACCCAAAGCTGCACTGATAACACCCTTTGGTGGGCCACGGCCCCCTAGCTGCCGCACACATGCTGTCCGGACCCCGGGTCCGCCCCGGAGCACATCCACCGCCAGCGGCAGCCCTTGTCTCTGCCTGAGGCACATCTTGGAATCACCCTCTACCGCAGACTTCTCAGACCCAGAGGGTTTAAAGTTCGTCATTGCGATGTCAGAGCAGAATAGGGCGGACAGGAGAGAAGAATAAATTTTCTTTTCTGAGTGAAGGACCTAGTTACGATATCAAGCCTCCCTCCTGCTCTCTCTGCGACTGCGTCCAGCTTTGTTGGGTTAATTTGCATACTTGCTCCTGTTTGGCTGGTGGGCGTGGCTGGTGGGTGTAGATGAGTGATGGTTATTTGCATATTACTCTTCTATTTTTTATTTTTTTTCTTTTTTTTTCTTTTTCTTTTTTATTCTTTATTGTTTAAAATATTACATATAGTATTACATATCTCTCTCCTGGCCACCACATCCTCCAGCACATTCCCTCACCCCCTAGTGTCTGTTTCCATTTGTTATGCTTATAAGTCCTGGTGGTTTTTACAGACCAGTTCATTGGCGTATTGAGTGTGGGAATGGTGAGAGAAATGTACAAAATTAAAAAAAAGAAAGACAGTTTAGAGCTACCTAATAAAGTCCAAGAGGGAGGAGTCCTTTCCGTAAATACTATGAAGGAATATCCTGGTACAGAGTACTGAGTTTAAAAATCTTTTAAACAGTTCTTTTATCAGTGTAGATATTTTACCAATTTGATGCAAACATTAGTTTATTTCTATTTCTTTACACACTCCATTTAATTTGCTCTTTCTCTATCTGTATGTGTACTTACATACATAGATATGGGACCCTTCAGTCCAGAGGTTGATGCGCTATCCAGTGAGCCAGACTGGTCAGGGCTGTTTATTGTTCTTCTCTTTCTCATATAAAAGGCAGTATTCTATGTTCTCCGTCCTTCACCTTGCCGTTTTTATTTCACACTACATCCTGGAGATAGTTCGTAACAGTGCATAGAGACGGCCCTCACTCCTTTTTATAGCTGTGTAAGTACTGGGTAATTTTACATGCGAATTTTATTAGATGTTACAAGATTCCCCGTTACAAGGATTTTATTTTGTACTTTTATGAACAGTGTTCATAATTTTCAGGGTTTTTCCTCAGCCAGATAGGTGAGAAGCCGTGTCTCAGTGCGACTATGATTTACATTTCCCTCGGGAGTGCAGGTGAGCATCTCTGAAACAGTGAAGGTCTCTCTCTCCTGCCGGCTGTTGGTTTATGTCTTTGCCTATTTGCCCATCAGGATTTCGGTATTTGTCTGACTTTTCCAAGAAAAAGGAAGATTATCTCCTTGCGAGGCGGATGTGGATGTTATATATCAGTTTGCCGTTTGTCTGATCCTTTGCTCTGGCTGTGTAAGTTCTAAAAGGTGCGTCTTCTTTATGGTCTGGTCTCCGATGACGGAGTTCTGCGGCGCCTGCTCCGCGCGGTGGGGAGGGAGGGGGACCGTGTCCGCCTTCCCCAGCCGCTCGCCTGCCTGGGGCTGCGTGTCCGCCGCCGCCGCTCACCCTGCCTGTGTCAGGCCCCTGTTGGTCATTCTCTCACCACTCACCAGGGAACCACGGCTGCTCCTCTGGCTTCTGGTCTGTCCCAGTGGTCGGCAAACTCATTAGTCCTCAGAGCCAAATTTCAGCAGTACAACGATTGACATTTCTTTGTGGAGAGCCAAATTTTTTAAACTTAAACTATATAGGTGGGCACATTGTTACGAACTTAATTAGGGTCCTCCTAAGCTGGCCTTTGCTGAAAACCCCAGGGGCCAAAGAGCCGCCTGTGGCTCGCGAGTCGCGGTTTGCTGACCACGGGTCTGTCCTAAACGTGTGCTTTGTGAAGCAGTTGCCTGTGACGCTAATCCTCTCTGTGGGACCGCACCCTCGCCCCCGCCCCGTGTGTGGTTACCCTGCAGGCTGTCCAGGCCCCGGGGAGGGCGGGGAGCAGCGTTCTCTGGGGCCCGGAGTGAGGCCATCGCGCTTTGCGGGCCTGAGAGTGAGACACAGCAGCTCAGACCCGCTGTTGTCGTCTGGAGCGGCCATGGCGGGTGGACGTGAACGGCCATGGCTGTGCTCACGTGGGGAGAGGCGTGGGCAGGTCGGGCCCGTGGGCTCCCGTCCGCCGAACCCGGGCGGACCGTTCCAATTTAACGCCACGTCCGCCTGCTCTGCCCCTGCCTGCGGGCCCGGGCTCCCCCAGCTCCCCCAGCGGGAGAGCCAGCTCACGGCCATGGACTGCCGGGGAGCCAGCGTCTCATTTGGATGATGACGATGATTAGCTTTTATTGTATTTTTGATAGAAACTGTTATTACGGCACTAAATAAATACACAGGAAAGTGTTTTTCTTAGAAAATTACAACAACCAGAGCATGCTAAACGCCCCGTGTGTTGGCTGCCGCCGCCAGCGCCCAGAGGAGGGAGCGTGCAGAGAGGCCGTTAAGCAGTGGGTGCCATCGCTGGCAGAGCCTCCCCCGCCGGAGAGAAAACCATCTGCAGAGGGGCAGCGTCCTGCCACGTGTTTGCCAGATGATTGCTGCCCTCCATGGAGAGCGGAGCAAATCTGAACCAGACAACATGTGCAAAAATGTTGCTGTCAGTTATGTGAGGCCTGCTCACTCTGGCTGTTACAAAGAGGGACGTGTTCTCCAGCTTCTTATAACGTTGTTAGTAGGTCTTAGCGAGAGGAAGGGGGGAGGGGAACATGGATTGCTTGCTTTCCACACGCGCCCCAACCAGGGATCCAGCTGCACCCTGGGCGTGTGCCCTGACCCGGAATCCACCTGCCCTTCCTCGGTGTCCAGGATGACACTCCGACCACTGAGCCACACGGGTTAGGGCCAGCTTCTCCGTTTTTTAAAGACGGTACCTTCTGTGCACCTGCAACGGACATCAGAGATATCTGTCCTCTTGTCGGCTACTGCTTAAGTGAACATTAAAAAACACAACCTATTGTCAGCTCACTTTGGTGGGAAACATTTATTCATTTCCAAATTTTGTCAGAAGGATTGCAAATCCCGTATTTCTTCCTACCATGCTTCCGTCTGGCTTTCATGGTATGGACAAGAGCAGTCAGTGCAGGGGAGAGGAGGCTGAGGACAGGGTGGAGGAGGCTGGTAACTGGAGAATTAAGGTTGGTCTGGCCCTGGCCGGGTGGCTCAGGTGGTTGGTTGGAGGGTCATCCTGGGCACCATTTTGTTTCAGGCTCAATCCCCAGGTTAGGGTGCACACAGGAGGCAGCTGATCCCTGGTCCTCCTCACATCGATGTTTCTCTCTCCCCCACCCCCTCCTCTGTCTCTAAAAAAACCAATTGAAACATATCCTCAGATGAGTATTAAAAAAATCAATGGGCCCTAGCTGGTTTAGCTCAGTGGACAGAGCATCGGCCTGCAAACTGAAAGGTCCCGGGTTCGATTCCGGTCAAGGGCATGTACCTTGGTTGCGGGCACATCCCCAGTAGGGGGTGTGCAGGAGGCAGCTGATCAATGTTTCTCTCTCATCGATGTTTCTAACTCTCTATCCCTCTCCCTTCCTCTCTGTAAAAAATCAATAAAATATATTTTAAAAAATCAATGGGGAAACCAAAACAAAACCAGTGGTGATGGCCGAGTTGAAGGGTAACCAGTGAGGACAGCAGAGGGACTGACTGCCAACTCCTACACGTGAGAGGCTGTCATTGAACTTAAACCTTCCCATACCCTTCTCCCCTCCGAGTCCCTGTTTCTGTGTCTGAGTGAGAGGCCCGAGGTGAGCGGCGTCTCCGGTAACAAAGAATCAGCGCCGTTTCAGACCTCTCCGCTGTGATGGACAGTCAGTGTAGAGCGCTTAGAACATGCTTACCACATAGATAGCAAGAGCTGAATAAAGGCGAGCTGGCACGCGTAAGATTTGATTGCTGTTAAATAATAGAAACATCGCCCCTGGTTTTCTTTATTTCATAGATACGTACAAAAGTGGAGGACTCTCTGTGATGCCATGAAATTGGGTTGTCCAAATTCTTATATTTCATTGAACCGTGCTTCTTCCCGCTGCCTCATTTAATAATGCAAATGGGGTTTTACTGAAAAAGAGTCTGCTTGTGTAATGGCTTACATATTGCCTATGCTGCTTTCACCCTCAACGACAGAGCGGGAAGATGCGGCAGAGTATACGGCCTGCAAAATACACTACTAACCCGAACTACCCGCGCTCGGGGCGTTACGGGAAAAGCTTGCCAACCCCCGACGTGCGGGGTCTGCTGGTCCTGGTAAAGGACACGGAAGCATCAGGTGCAAACAGCTTCTGAACCCGCAGCCAGCGTTCCCTGCTCTCACCTCTCACGTCGGAGCCAATCAAACAGGAGAACAAAAGGTTGCCAGTTTCCATTTACGTTGCTACCCAAGAGCCGGTTTGAAGAACGTAAACGGATAAAACATGAGCAGTTGCAGTCAACTATGTGGAATAATTTAAAAGTTTGATGTTGTTCCTTTTTTCCTAATAAGTGAAAAACCAAACCCACAAAATGTGTGCCATTTCCTTTCATTACGAAGACTGCCTCCTGGTTCCCATGTATGACATGCGACAGTCACCGGAGGGCGCCTGGGCAGCTCGGGGCCCCTGGGCTCCGGCGCCAGGCCCGCGTCGTGGTGCCCCGTCCCCTGCGGGCGGCGCGGTGCCCGGGAAGGGAAAGGACTGCAGCGGCCGTTGTTCTAAAAGGCACCATGACTCTGGTCCGAGCCGCTGCGCTCAGAGCCGTAATGAACAGCGCAAACACAGCCTCCCTCAGGTGAAGTCTGAACGTGGGCCTGGTTTCAAACTGAAATATGTTTGGTTCTGATCGTGTCGTCGTTAATGTTTCGGAAGTGAATCTGGGTCTGGCCGGGCGGCTCAGTTGGAAGCGTCGTCCCGTACACCCAGAGGCTGTGGGCTCGGTCCCCAGGCGGGGTGGGTACGGGGGCACCGTCCATGTTTCTCTCCCCGCCCTTCCCGCCCCTCCCCGCCAGCACCCCTCTGGGCGGACGTGAGAGAGCGGACCAGCTCCGAGTCTGGGTCCGGGTCCCAGAGCGGCGCCTCCCGCAGGCCTGTCAGGCGAGTGGTGCTTCCAGACAGGAAGGCAGATGCGCTTCTCCTCCGGTGCAGGGCGTGCCCGCGGGAGACGGCGCCCAATGCCAGCCCCGGAGGGAGCGGCTCTGCCAGCTGCTCTCCGTGCCCTCCGTCGCTGCGGATGCCGTGGGCGGGTCACCTCATCCTGAGGACAGTGCAGCTGAGCTCCCGGTGAGACGGGGCGGCGACGGAATTGCTTAGGGAGGGAAACTCCAGCCCCGCGTTCCCGGGACCATGTGGCCGGCGGCTCGGGCCCGCGAGGCCGCTGCCCAGTCCGGTCAGACGCCCGCAGAGGACACGCGGACCGCTGCTTAGAGCGCACAGGCAGCTGCTCTGGCTGCAGGCCCCTCAGCGGGCTGTGGAGCGGCTGGACCCTCGTTCATGTCCTGCTTCCGAACCAGCACGGCCCGCGGCCCCCAGGAGGCAGGCCCGGTTAGACGGCTGGCACGGCCCGCCTGGCTCCGGGAGCACGTGGCGCGCCGGGGCAGCAGTTCCACGTGGGCACCTGGAGCCACCCCCCCGGCGTCCTTGTCCTGCCCTGCCCAGCCCACCATTCCTTCCTGTCACGCTCATCCAGAAACGGCACCTCCAGCAGCGCAGCAGCAGGAGCTGGGGCGGGGGGGTGGGTGGGGTGGGTGGGGTGGGGATGAGGGTGCCCGCACTGCGGATGCATGTCAGATAAGGCAGGCTTTTTACATAGAACTGTGGTGCCCGTGTGTCTGTTCCATGTGTTCCATGTGGTGCATGTGACAGCTGACAGGAGTCCCTGGACAGCCAGAGCAGGAAGAGCCACACCCTGTGCACACGGCCCTGAGAGGGAGCGGCTGTCACGTTACCGGCCCAGCGGAACGCGGAGCACACTGAACATGGAACCCGCTGAACACGGAACATGCTGAACACGAACACACTGAACACGGAACACGGAGCACGCTGGACTCGAAGCACGTGGAGTCCAGGCTCCAGCGCAGAGGGCGAGCCCGCAGCACTCAGTGGCCGTCGCGGAGCCTGAGGCTGCTCTCCTGTGCGGGCAGCTCCGTCAAAGGGAGGACACCCAGAGGCTGCGCGGGGCCCTGGGGAACATTCTGGAAGGCCGGGAAAGGAGAGAATGGCTGTGACCACGTGGTGATTCTCTGGAAATGGTTACACGGAAGGTACACTTTTAGCATACATGGACAGTACGTTTAGTGTGGATCTCTGGCGTCTTAAAGAAAACCCAGCCTTTTGGGACGTGGAACGCAGAGCCTGTGAGCGGGGCGGAGGGGCCGGGCGTGGGAGGTAGAGAAGCCGGCTGGCATACGGGACCGCAGGAGACAAAGGCTGCAGTGATTTAAAAACCACGTCAAAGCAATCAGAAGAAGACATGACACTCACAATAGAAAAATAAAAGGAGGAGGAACGTGGACGGCAAACCCGAGAGCTCTCCGGAGTGAAGAGGAAGGAGAAGGACAGAGATTGCAGACGTGAGAGGTGGGTGTGGAGGACAGATCAGCTTCACCCCAGAGCAGAGGCCGGGGAGCGGGATTGAACTTCCTGCGCCAGAGAGGAGGGCGAGCAAATAGCAAAGGGCCCCCTGGGAGCCGCGGGCCGCGGTGGAGAGGCTCCTCTGGGCTCATCCTGGCGAGAACCCGAACGGCGAGGGTGGAACACGCCCGGAGCTTCAGGCAGGCTGCCCACAGCGCAGCACAAACGGGCTTCTCTCGGGCGTCTTGGCTGTGAAATGTCAGGGGTCTGTGGCTGGGACCCAGGAACCATGTTCAGATCGGGCGTAAATGTGAAACCCGACTCTTTTCGGATGTGAAACGAGAGCCTCCGTGCGGCCGCCCTTCCCCGCCGCTCCCGTGGCCCCCATGGGCAGGCCCCGTGGTCCCTCCGCCCCGTGGGCAGGCCCCGTGGTCCCTCCGCCCCGTGGGCAGGCCCCTCGGTCCCTCCTCCGCCCGTGGGCAGGCCTCGCGGCCCCTTCCCCGCCCCGTGGGCAGGCCCCGAGGTCCCTCCTCCGCCCCGTGGGCAGGCCCCGCGGTCCCTGTGGGGAGAGCGGGGGTGACAGCGCCCCCGGGGGAGGGGGCACATCTGGCTTCACGTCCTCAGGCGGGTGGTCAGCGGCTCCGGCGCCGAGGCACGCCTCCCCCTGACCCGGCCGGGAAGGGGCGCCCGAAGGAAGACGTTAGAGAACGAAAACCCACCAACCAAACACACAGCCAAACACAGCCCAACTGTGTTTCCTTATAAAACCCGCATTTCAAATGAAGCAACTCGGGCTTGAAGGAGAGGAATTGGTAAATGAAGCACACGGCGCGTCCCATTATTGCTGGGAGACAAAGCATTACAGCGGGAGAAAGGATCACGGAGAGGAAAGGATGAGAAAGTTATTAGAGACAAGAATATGCACAGCAAACAATAACGGCGCAGTGGATCAATTTAAGTATGATTTTGGAGGAGAAACCCGCAGTATCTCGAGTGAGGCTTTCGGTAGCCTGAGACGAAACAAAACATGAAAAACGAGGAAATGAAAAGGGAAATTACGAAAATCTGTGTTTTTATTTTATATGCCCACATATTCTTAAATGTGAAACCCCAATTACGTGGATTCTCTCCTCGGAAGATGCAAATGGCGCCCGGAGCCTGCAGTGGAGAGAGGAGGAGGATGGCGATGGTACGGCAGGAAGGGAGGTGCTGAGGAGCCGGCGGGCCCTCCGGCACACAATGCCCCGCCAGCTGGTCAGCCTGTGAGCGGGCCACCGGGGCGGGGTCCCCGGCAGCCCAGCCTTCAGGTGACTGGGGGGTGGGGGGGGGGGCGCACCAGGATCCAAAGCCAGAACCCAGAGCTGAGCTGCTCTTCAGTGCCTGGTCCACAGAGACTAATGCTCACTGAAGCCAACATGGAGCTCATCTGTTATGTAGGAATAGGTAATTGATCAGAGAAAGTCTTCAATAAATGGCACTTTGCCCTGACTGGTGTGGCTCAGTGGATAGAGCGTTGGCCTGCAGACTGAAAGGTCCCAGGTTCAATTCCGGTCAAGGGCATGGACCTTGGTTGTGGGCACATCTCTCTCATCGATGTTTCTAGCTCTCTGTCTCTCGCCCTTCCTTTCTGTAAAAAATCAATAAAATATATTTTTAAAAAACGGCACTGGGACATCCAGCCGTATTTGGAGGAAAGATATGTTGGATTCTTTCTGCATTCCTTTCATCAAGAAAACTGCAGACGAATTAAAAACTTAAACGTAAAAGTAAAACCGTCAGTGTATGTAGAATAAACTACAGCTGAGCATTTTTATACCCGTGGGGAGGGAAGGACTTCCTAATCACGAATACAGGCCTTTTCAAAGCTTCTGTTTGATGGCCACCTTCTCTCTGAGTGTGAGTGGCTGGAATCATCAGAAAAAGGAAGCTGATGTTTACCTTGCAGCGTGGCGTGTAATGATATGTAAACACATGCAGAGTGTGTTGCCGGGTCAGTGGGGTCCCAGCGGCAGAGTCACAGGGATGGTAATGAGTACTTAGTGAAGATGGCAGAGAGGTGGTGGCAGCACTGACCCGGCGGCAGGGGACAATTACTTTGTACTTAAGGGTTCTTGCTGGTGTTCCACGATACAATTGTCTTAAAGCTGTTCAGTGGTTCATGGTGATCAAAGGCATTAAACCTTTCTATCCTACAAATGCCGTTTAAGAGAGAAGAACTGTGAGTTTTAAGTACCCCGATGTGAGTGTCGGTAGAATGGCAGTTAGGGCGTCAGGCCTGGAGTGTGTGCTTAGGAGTTCGCAACTTAGCCCGGCGGACGTGGCTATTGTCTCATTGGGATTATGTTCAGCTGCAACTAACAGGCACCCAGACAGATAATTAAGTGCTTATACAAGTAAATTAAAGAGCAGGTTTGACATTTAATTTGAACCTATTTTCCTTATCTAAAATGGATTTCAGGAGAGAGGAAGGGAGAGGGAGAGAAACATCAATGAAGAGGGAGACTCGTCATCAGTCCGCTGCCTCCTGCCCGCCCCCTAGTGGTGATGGGGCCCAAGGCCTGGGCCTGGGCCTTGGCCCCGAGTCCTTCCTTGACCTCCTGGTTCAGAGGCTCAGCCACTGAGCCCGTGGCCGGCGTCCTTTAGGAACACGTGGGGCAGTTTTGTAGGTGCCACGGAGGAGCCAGGCCTCCCTCCTGCTGTGTTCTGTCCTGGAAGCAGTGGCAGCTGCCCCTCCGGCGGGTCCCCCTGCGATCCGGGCGGCCCGAGGAGGAGGTGTTCCCGCCCGGCGTGTCTCCGCCAGAGGAAACCAGCGGCCTTTCCAGAAGCCTCACTCGTTAGGCCTCCGTGCACACGTCCCCCCAGAGTGTGTCCGGAGCCTCTTTAACGCCGGAGAGCCGAGCAGGCCCGCGGCTGCTCGTGTTTTCAGCCCGGATCGCGTGGCCCTCTCCGGAGGAGCCGGGCTCGGTGCTCCCTGCGGACTGCGGGGTTGGAGTCTGAGTGGCTCGCTGTCCGAGGGCGTGGACAGCCGGGAGGGAGCCCAGCGGAAGGAGGAGCTCGGCGTGGAGGGGACTCGGGGACGTGGTCTCAGGACCCGGA
This sequence comes from Pipistrellus hanaki, assembly GCF_964339955.1. Lineage (NCBI taxonomy): Eukaryota > Metazoa > Chordata > Mammalia > Chiroptera > Vespertilionidae > Pipistrellus > Pipistrellus hanaki. Next base: position 1,228,105 of record NC_140507.1, read on the forward strand.
GAGGGGCCCGAGCCCCAGGGAGGGTGCGGGTGACCCCGGCCCCGGGAGCGGGCAGAGCTGGTGGCGGCGGGGTGGGGGGCGCCCCTGAGGCTCAGCAGGAGCGGGCGCCGGTGACCCCGCAGGAAGCGGCGTCTGCTTGGCCGCGGCTGTGGGGGAGCGGGGCTGGGCACCCACGGCGGGAATGGCTCCCGGCTGAGCCCTGTGAGCGGAGCGGAGGGCAGGGAGGGTGTGAAGGAGGGCGATGGGCCCAGGGACAGGGCCCGAGCATGGCTGCCCGCTGGAGATGCTGGGGAAGGAGGTGGAGGCTCATTTCCCAAGGAGCGGAGGCGGGAGGTCCGCCAGGAAGGAGGGGTCCTGGGCTGGAAGAGGGCAGAGGGCTGAAGGAGAGGTTACTGAGCCAGAGAGGGGGCAGAGGGCGGAAGGAGGGCAGGCTGGAGTGTGCGGAGGGCAGACCAGACCACTGGCTGGTGCGTCAGAGACCTGGGCGAGGGGAACGTGCCCCGTGAGGAGGCCGCTGGGAGCCGGCCGTGGTCAGAGAACGGGGCTGAACTCAGCCCGAGTGCCCGTCTGGTGCCTCCCTCACACAGGACGGCACTCCTCCTGGGCAGTCTCTATGGCACCCACAAACGTCTTACAAAAAGCAGTCAAAGCGGGCGGTTGTTTTGTCTCTAAAACAAGTTGTTTATAGTAACTAACATTTTAAAAATATATGTTTTATTGATTTTTACAGAGAGGAGGGGAGAGGGATAGAGAGCTAGAAACATTGATGAGAGAGAAACATTAGTCAGCTGCCTCCTGCACACCCCTTACTGGGGATGTGCCCACAACCAAGGTCCATGCCCTTGACGGGAATCCTACCTGGGACCCTTCAGTCCGCAGGCTGATGCTCTATCCACTGAGCCACACCGATTAGGGCAGTGGTCGGCAAACTCTTTAGTCAACAGAGCCAAATACCAACAGGACAACGATTGACATTTCTTTGGAGAGCCACATTTTTTAAACTGAAACTTCTTCTAACGCCACTTCTTCAACACAGACTCGCCCAGGCCATGGTATTTTGTGGAAGAGCCACACTCAAGGGGCCAAAGAGCCAGTAGGCATTGAAAATGGTAAAAGACAGTCAGGTCTATGGTTTAACCGAACATACACACCGAAATGATGGCCATGGTCGCTGGACCACTGTGGGCCAGGCTCTGCCCTGAGCGTTTTAATTGCCAGCCTCTGTAACATTTTGAAATATTTACAGCCTTATTATCCTGATTTTTAAGTCATCACATAGTGCTATTTTTGGAATAATACTAGCGTCCTTAGTTTATCTGTCTTAAAGGAGTACATTTTGGCAGCGACGCTGTCCTTTCCTCACTGTGTTGACAAAGCATATTTTGTGGGGGGAATTGCTGGGGATATAAGAAAACATACAGAAGAAAACAAACAATGAAAATCTAGTTTCTCACAATGTGAATACAACATAAAAACAAACTAAATTTGAATAGTTGTAAGCCTGCTTATTTGGTATGCATTTTTATAATCTACCTATTATCTATAATATACTTAGTATATATGTATACAGAATCATGGTAAGCCAAAACATATGATAAACATCAGTTTCTTTTAAGAACACTTTTTCTGATATACAAGCAATCAAAGAAAAGTTGAAAATCATATCTATAAACTATATTATATAACCCAAAATATACACATATTTGATCAACTCTGTATACTGTATTGTATTTTTCACAGCATCTGAGTCAATGAGTGGTAGTTACTCAAGAAATGTGGGTAGCCGAAACCGGTTTGGCTCAGTGGATAGAGCGTCGGCCTACGGACTGAAAGGTTCCAGGTTTGATTCCGGTCAAGGGCATGGACCTTGGCTGTAGGCTCACCCCCAGTAGCAGGTGTGCAGGAGGGAGCTGATCAAGGTTTCTCTCTCATTGATGCTTCTAACTCTCTGTCTCTGTCTCTGTCTCTCTCTGTCTCTCTCTCTCTCCCCCCCCCTTCCTCTCTAAAAAAATCAATAAAATGTATTAAAAAAGGAAAAAAAAGAAATGTGGGTAGGTCTTCTTTCCGAGGCTCCTGTCTCCTGAGTTGACTTGGTTCTCTCCCTTCACAAAGCTGCTCTGAGTGAAGGAAGGACTTCCTTCTGATCGTCCCACTCCACCTCCACCTGTGCGCCCGCAGGCCCGGCCAACGATACTCATTAAAAGCGAATCACGCTCCCACTGTACTAATCAAGTGTTAGTTATTAAATTATGTTCTTAGAAGTCCGTTACAAACTTCTTATACTCCATTTAAGAATATGAGCTTAGGAACTGGGTTTCCCCAGTTAGAGTCTTGGTGAGGAGTCAGAGCGAGGCCGGGGAGTGTCTGCGGGAGGCGGTGCGGCCCTCCGCTGGCCTCCGGTGGCCGCTGGGAGGCAGCCTGTCCGGGACACGGGAGAGCCTCTCTAACCTTATCCCTCCGCGGGGGACCTGGGCTTAGACTGTAGCCTTGGCTTTTCTGTGTGTGTAACTTTAGTTCAGGCACGAGAATGCTTCTAAGAAGGCACAGACCATCAATGATGTGGCTGAGAAAGCTGATTTCCCCCGAGCTAATTGCACAGATTACCGCAGCCCTAAAGGTTAATGACTGTCAAACATCCGTGATGCATGGAGACTATTAATGCTGGTGTCGCATGAATAATTTAAGCCGGTGGACTAGTCCTTCGTGGACAAAGGGTCTTGTCCGAAGGACAACAGTGCCCAGTGCCCTTTTTCAGTTTAAGGAAACATTTTCAAAAACTCTTCAGCTGGAGAACTCGAGTCACTCTCACGAGTGGTGATGGATTCTTATACTCAGACATATAAGATGTTAAAATAGTCTTTATTTCAAAAGGTAACTACATTACCCACACGTACTTTATATAACTACTGAGTTATTACTTGAGGTCTATAAAGTTTTTATATTTTATGCAGACTTAGCTTAAGCCTTAAAGAATTAGGTAAAATGCATGCACGCTTATCACTGGACATCTGAAATATAGCTTCTTTTATAGCTAGCTGATCACGGAAGAAAACTTGGATATTTTATTGTTAATATTTTCATTTTATTTTAAAATGCCCAAGTTTAATTTGTTATGTATTTCTTAAACTTTGTCTTTTAATTTTTCCTTTTATGTTGTGCTTTTTAGTATTGTATAGCCAGTAGCAGGTTCCAAAGAAATTAGCTGGAATATACTTTTATTTTCAATATAAATATATCCTGAAGGACAGACTGAAAAATACTAATTCTTGTTCTTTTAATATATATTTTCTATTGATTTCAGAGAGGAAGGAAGAGGGAGAGAGAGGTAGAAACATCAATAATGAGAATGAATGATCAGCTGCCTCCTGCACGCCCCCTGCTGGGGATGGAGCCCACAACCAGGGAATGCACCCTGACCTGAAATCCAACTGTGACCTTCTGGCTCATAGGCTGACGCGCACTGAGCCATGCCGGCCAGCAAGAATACTAACAGTTTTAAGAGATGCTTTCCCTAAAAGGTTTCAGTTGTTGAATAAGTGGTAAAGACTGCACACTATCTCCTCTCCTCAGAACAGTCACGGTAACATATTGAAGGATCTAAGAAAAATCCAGAGCAAATCAATCCCTCAGCGCACACATGGTCTCGTCCGGGCTTCCTGAACGTGCTGGGTGTCAGACTTTCCCTCTCCGCCCGCGGGCGTCCCGAGCGCTCCCTGGGGCGTCCGGCCCCTGCCGTCCGTTTGTGATCTGCTGTGACAAGCGTTAGCTCTCCTCAGCAGGTGTGCTCTCTGCTACACCTGTACCTCTACATGCACATGTGTATAAACACACCTGTATAAACAGACATACGCACTTCTACATGAGTACATAGATACACGCACACACACGCACACACGCACATAATTTATTCACCACGCCGCCTGCAGGGTGCGGCAGAGTAGATCGGAAAGCATTTGCTGAGTAAATGGGTGAGAGATGTCACCGCTCCGTGTCAGTCCCGCTGCCTCCTCCAGACACAGAACACCCGCCTCAGCAGCTTAGCCAGAGGTGACATCCTCAGACACGAAGATGGACGGCCTCTTTCTAGGACACTTGCAGCATTGAAGACAAACTACGTTATTTTCCGTGCCATTTCCGTGTCGTATTAAAAATAAATAAAAAAAGGAGCACTGGATTTTAGGTCAGGACACCCAGACTCAGGACTCCGTCCTACCCTCTTCCACTCCGGGGATCTTAGGCAAGATGGGAGCTTTCCTAGCCTTAGCTTCTCTCCTCTGCGAATGGAGACAATGCCTTATAGGATCAATAATACCGGGAATGTATCGAAGCTTGTTTGAATGAGTTGGAAACGATGCTATGAATGTCTCCCTCTCCTGATGTGGGGAGTCCCTGTTAAAAGCATGATTCACTCAAGCTTTCTCATTCCATATGCATGTTGGATGAGAACACTCCTATTTTTAAATTTTTAATGAAGATGCTCTTTTTTTAAACGTAGAGTACAGAATATTGCCATGAATTGGGAGAACAAATAACAATTCATAATTCTTTTAAAAAATATATTTTATTGTTTTTGTACAGAGAGGAAGAGAGAGGCATAGAGAGTTAGAAACATCAATGAGAGAGAGTCAAGATGCTCATTTTTTAAAGCTACACACATAGAAACATATTTTTCTTGTTGACGAAGAATAATGAATGGACGTTTCCCCTCCCCATTCATGTTTAAAGACTTCCCTCCTTCCCCTAAAGCCCCTGGACACTAAGCATTCGTGAGGGGTGTCCCCACGCGTCCGCCTCTGCCTGGCATCTCCCTCCGACACCAGCACTGTCTCTGGGTGCCGCCGTCCCTGCCCGCCCTCCCATCCTCTTTCCGCCAGACGTGTCGTTACGTGTGCGGTTTGTGGGAGGGATGAGACCACCCTGCAGACATTAGTGAGGCGTGTGATGGTTGTGCTTTGACATGTTAACAACATTTCTCTGGAGCAGGTGTGTGACTGCCGGGTAGTTCTCCGTCCCCACCTTTCAGCGCCGCAGCGGATGAAGTAAAAACGTCACAGGTCTCCACTGCTCAGTAACGCCCATCACACCAACACGGGGATGGTTCTCCCCACAGGATCAGTGACACAGGAAAAATGGAACTGCCGCTTCACAACGACGTGGGTAACTTCAAAATGTTTAACAGCAGGAATAAGACTCCTTTTATGCATCAGCATCAGTACAAGTTATAACATTGTGTGATGTTAGGTTAACGCCATGGTGGGCAAACTGCGGCTCGCGAGCCACATGCGGCTCTTTGGCCCCTTGAGTGTGGCTCTTCCACAGAACGCCACGGCCTGGGCGAGTCTGTGTTGAAGAAGTGGCGTCAAAAGAAGGTTAAGTTTTAAAAAAAACTGGCTCTCAAAAGAAATCTCAATCGTTGTCCTGTTGTTATTTGGCTCAGTGGACTAACGAGTTTGCCGACCACTGTGTTAATGATAGTTGAAGACGTGGAACATTTGGTTTGGCATCGTATTGAAGTGAGTTTGTTTTTTGGTGATCTTGAGGGTCTAAGCCAATATCTGAGAACTGTGTGTTCTCTTCCTGCTTTAGAAACTGTGGGGTGGACAGTACTTCTTCCCTTAGGTCCGTGTTCATCCGGAGTCACACCCTGACCTTATTTGGAAGTGGGGTCTGTGCAGGTGTGATGAGGCTGAGATGAGGTCATAAGGGTGGGTGGGGCCTGGCCCAGTGTCTGGTGACCCTGTGCTGGGAGGGGAGTGTGGACACCGGGGACACGGGCCAGGGCCTGTGAGACAGAGGCAGAGAGGAGGTATGCTCCCGCCAGCTGGGAGCGCCTGGGATTGACTGTCTGCAACCACCGGGAGGTGACCGGCTCCCGGCGGAGCCGGCTCTGCTGCCATTGACCTTGGACTTCTGGCCCGAGCGGTGAGAGAATTCATTTCTGTTGTTTTATGAAACCCAGCTGCGGTCTTTGTCACAGGAGCCCTAAGAACTAACACATCTTCCAAAAACTAAAAATTAAATAACGGCCCTAACAAACTAATTAAAAAACAAAACAAAAATGGAAAACGTCCTCTTACAGAGGCAGCACTGAGCGAGACGCTGTCTTCAGGTTGGGCGATCAGAAAGTGGAAGTTAGTTACTGTAGCCCCCTGGGTAATGCTTTTCTTTCTTTCTTTAAAAAAAAATAATATTTTATTGATTTTTTTTACAGAGAGAAAGGGAGAGGGATAGAGAGTTAGAAACATTGATGAGAGAGAAACACCGATCATCTGCCTCTTGCACACCCCTACTGGGGATGTGCCCGCAACCAAGGTCCATGCCCTTGACCGGAATCGAACCTGGGACCCTTCAGTCCACAGGCCGACGCTCTATCCACTGAGCCACACTGGCCTCTGCTCCCTGGGTAATTCTGAAGCCTCCGGTACCGGCCCAGCTTCGGGATGCAGTAAGCAGGCCGGACTCAGTCACACTGCATACCCACCGGGAAGGCCCCGGAGGTGGGGAGGCTGCGGAGGGTGGGGCCGCCCCCTGGGCTGTGTTTCTCTGCTGGTGTTTGCCTGGGGCTGTAGGTGATGGAGCCTCAGAGGCAGCTGGGACACGTCCCTCCCCGTCACTCTGTCCCGGCCTGCCAGGCCGGCACCCCGCGGCCTGTGCCGGCGCGGCTGGCACGGGGGATGCAGTCATCGCCCCGGCGGTGTGCACGGCCGCCGGGCGCTGCGAGGGCGCGTCCCCGGGAGTGTGCGTGGAAGTGCGTTCAGAGGGATGTTTCTCCTTTTCCGTTTCCTGTTAGGGAATGAAGCATTTCTTCTCAAAGAAGTAATTGTACCCAAAATGTATTTACAAAACTGTTGAAAAGGTGATACGTGTGTATCCTATTTAAAAAAAAAAGTATTTTATTGATTTTTTACAGAGAGGAAGAGAGAGGGATAGAGAGAAACATCTATGAGAAATATCGATCAGCTGCCTCCTGCACACCTCCTACTGGGGATGTGCCTGCAACCAAGGTTCATGCCCTTGCCCAGAATCGAACCTGGGACCCTTCAGTCCGCAGGCTGACGCTCTATCCACTGGGCCACACCGGTTAGGGCACGTGTGTGTCCTATTATCAAACAATAGAAATGTTTTAAAAAGACCATGTGTCCTATGCACAAAAGCAATATACTTACACTACCTAAGGCTAAATTAAAAACAAACAAACACTCAAAGCCTTTACTGAGACATAAAAGACATACATATAATAAGTGCATTTATGTACCATATTCACAACGAACGTGTCAGTATTATAAAGATGGCCCTTGTGCCCGCATTAATCCATAAGTTCAGTTCCAATCAATAACGGAACATGTACAGCATTTTCATCACAGGCTTTCTCAGACACGCAGAGAGTGACAGGCCATGGAATGAGCCTGTGCTCCGCCGCCCAGGCCCCAGCTCGGCAGCCCCCAGCACGGACAGTCCGGGTGCAGCTCCAGGGACTTAGGGGCCGGGGTGTGGTTTTGTTTTCCTGGAGAATTTTTAAGCAGGACCAGAGAGCATCACGCTGGTTTACCTCTGATTACTCTGACTGATGACTACTGATTTTTTAAAAATGTAGCTACTCTTCTGTTATACCTTAAAAATGAATAATAGTTCCTTAATATCACTGGATTTTCCGTCCATATTCAGATTTCTCAGGCTGTCTCCAAATGGCCTCTTACAGTAGGTTTGCTCAAATCAGCATGTAAGCAAGACGAGGTCCTTACACTGTATTTGATTATGTCACTTAAGCCTCTTTGATTGTGTAACTAGTGACCCAGTGCACGGATTTGTGCACATTGAAAGGAAATTAATTAGAAGGTGGCTGGCCGGTGGGACTGGATGAAACAGGCTGGACACGTCCTGGAGCCAGCCTCCTGTGGTCCCTCCCTGTTGTCTGCAGAGTGCGTGGGGGTCCCTCCAGCAGGTGGGGTCCCTCAGCATGGCCCATGGGATTGGGCCAAAACCAGCTCTCTGACATCCCCTGAGGGGTCCCGGAGTGCGAGAGGGCACTCTGCAAAGGTGCCGTCCTACAGGATGTGGAATGAAAATGCAATAAACCAGATTCGGGTGACAGTGCAGGGGGACACATCACCCACGGCCGGAGGTGGAATCGCGTGGTCCGGGAGGAATCAGGCCCCCTCCTCTCTGGTCTGAGGTGCGTCCCCTGAGAACCACCACTGCCCAGTCACTGCAGCTCAGCAGCTCCTGCATGAGCACCTGCTCCCTGGTGGTCAGTGTGCATCATAGCAACTGGTTGGAGGGTCGGACACTTAGCATATTAGCCTTTTATGTATATAGATGGCATTCCCTCCCTTCTCCTCCTCTCCCTACTCTTTCCCTCCCCATCATTCCCCTCCCTTCTTTTTATTTCCTGCAGTTTATTTGTTGAGAGAGAGTGCGAGGGAGGGGCACACGTGTGTGCTGGTGGGATGAGCCTGGTCCCGCTCTTACCAGCCTCCCCCCTGAGGCTTCGGTGTTCGCCGATGATGATTGCCTAGAGCTGTGATTTCCTCAGGGTTCGAGAGACAGTGCATTTCTAATTGCATCATTCCTTATGCTTTTATTAGCTGGAGCTCCATAGAGCTCAGCTCCCGTCAGCTAGAGTTCCTCTGAAATAGTTTATACCAGAAGGCCAGGATAAATGCTTGTTTTTTGTGTGTGTGTTTTTCCCCCCCTTGATCAATTTTCAGAGTAATGAGCTGATACCTGCTTGCTTAGCTCCTGCTGCATAATGAATTACCCCACCCTCGAGGGGCTAAAACCACAACCATTTCATTCCACATCACGATGCCATCGGTCAGGATTTGGGAGGGGTTGGCCGGAGAGTCTGTTCTGCTTGGAAGAAGGTGTTTAGCTGGCGGATGGGCTGGTCTGCAGGGTCCGTGATGGGTTCACGCACGTGTCTGACACGCTGGAGGAGCGGTTAGAAGGTTGGGCTCACCGGGACTGTTGACCAGAGAGCCTGTGCCCCTGCCCTCGGCATGGAGGGCCCAGAATAGTTGGACTTTCTCTCCTGTTGCTCAGAGTCCTGGAGAGAACATTGTAAGAGCTGGGGTGTAAGCTGCAAAGCTGCTGAAGTCCTGGACCTGGAGCTCAGGCTGTGCTTCCTCGGCATCCATGGTACAAGCTGACCACCGAGGCCAGGGTGGACGTAGGGGAGGAGCAGGAGAGAATTTGCAGACATTTTTAATCTACCCTAATACCATAGCGAATTCTCTGGGGACTGATGGTTTAAAAAATATCATTCTTGCTTTATGAGTTTTTATGTATTTGAGGTGTTTAATCCACCTCAGTAGTTTTTGGTGATATTTAAATTGTCACATTGTTGGCCAATCGGTACCCCTTTAAGTTGGATCTTGTGACCTACTGACGTGACTCCATTCATTTGGAAAAATATTCTTTTATGCAGGATGGGGCAAAAGTAGGTTTACAGTTGCTTGTGTGGAAAATAACACAATATATAAATAACAGAGGCCCAGTGCATGGCATTCCTACACTTGTTGGGGGGGGCCCTCAGCCCAGCCTGCGCCCTCTCGCAGTTCGGAGCCCTTGGGGCAGGGGCCTAAGCCATCACGATACCGGAGGCTGGAGAGGCTCCCGCCCCTGCTTCACGCAGGGCTTCTGGTTGAGCGTCTGCCCCCAGTGGTCAGTGCACATCATGGCAACCGGCCGTTCTGCTGTGTGGTCGATTTGCATATTAGTCTTCTATTATATAGGATAATATAAAAATAAACTGTTTCAAGTACCCATAATTGTAAGCCTACTTTTGCCCCACCCTGTACATATATAATAAAAATTGCCATCTTAACCATTGTTAAGTATACAGTTCAGTGGCATTAGTTATATTCACAGTGTCATCCCGTCACCACTATGTGAGTATTTCCAAAACGATTTCGTTAACCAAACAGAATTTTGTAGCCATTAAGCAACAGCTCCCCCATTCCGCTCCCCCAACTCCCACTCACTCCTAATCTACTTTCTGTCTCTTTGAATGTGCTTGTTATAGATATTAGTGGAATCATACGATATTTGTCCATTTGTGATTATCTTATTTCAAACGATGACCTCCACGGTCTTTATGCGCTGGAGTGGAAGCCAGCAACCCACTTCTTCAGAAAGTCTCTGCCTGCCTCTGTCTCCTCTCCTCCTGGGACTCCCATTATGCTTATCTTTGTACACTGGATGAAATTTCAGAGGTTTGTTCATTTTTGTTCATTTTCCTTCTGTTTTTCGAACTGGATAATCTCAGTTAAGATTATCTTCAAATTTGTTGGTTCGTTCTTCTGCCAGTTCAAGTCTGTTATTGAGCAGCTGTAGGGAATATTTTTTTCTTCAGTTATTATATTTTTCAACTCAAGAGTTTCTATTTGGTTCCTTTTGATAATATCCATGTCTTTATTGAAATTCATTATCTGTGAACCATTGTTCTCATCCTGTTGGGTATGATGTGATTTCCTTTTGTTCTTTGAACATGGTTATGACAGGTTAGTTAAGTCTTTGTCTAATAAGTCTAAAGCCTGGCTTTTCCTGGGACGGTTTCTGTTGATAGCTCTTTTCCCTGTATATGGGCTACACTTCCTGCTTCTTCGTGTGTCTTGTAATTTTTTGGTCAAAAACTGGACATTTTTTAATGGGGGAATTTTATTGATTTCAGAGAGGAAGGGAGAGGAAGAGAGAGATAGAAACATCAATGATGAGAGAGAATCATGAATTGGATGCCTCCTGCATGCCCCCAACTAGGGGATCGAGTTCACAACCCTGGGCATGTGCCCTTGACCAGAATTGAACCCAGGATCCTTCGGTCTCAGGCTGACGCTCCATCCACTGAGCCAAACCGGTCAGGGCAAAACGTGGACATTTAAAATGAGTTAATGCATAAACTGTGGAACCCAGAGTCCCTCATCCCCTTAGGATAGTCTCTTCTCATGTGGCTGCTCTTCGCTTGTGCGGTGACTCTCCCGGGCTAACCCTGTGGAGTCTGTTAGCTCCGCTGCGCAGCCATGGGGGTTCTGCGTGGTTTGATTAGTGGTAAGCTGGTGATGGGGTAAGATATTTTTAAATTCTCGCTGCCAAAACGTCTTCTAGGCTTTGCGAGTCGTTGTGTGTGCGTGTTGGGGCATACTTTCCTCGTCAGGGACTTTATGAGTCTGCCTTCACCTTGTGAGACATGCCTGTGTTTTAACGTAAAAATCTGTGTTTTCTGATGGTCTCAGGCTACCCACAGATTGAGAACCGCTGCTGTAGAGCTTAAGACCATCGGAAAACACAGACATTTACATTATGATTCATAACAGTCGCAAAGTTACAGTTATGAAGTAGCAACGCCAGTAATGTTATGGCTGGGGGTCCCCACCACAGGAGGAGCTGGATTAGAGGGTCGCGGCGATAGGAAGGGTGAGAGCCGCTGGCTAGGGGATCTTCCTGGAAAATGGCTAGTGGCCACGTGCACAGCTCTCCTATCTCCCCGCTCCCCTGCCTCCCCCGTAGCCTGTGTGGGGCCTCAGGGTCACCGGAGTGTGAGAGGGGCTCAGTCTTTCTGGGCCGCACATTGGTGTGTGCAGAGTCCTGGGCCCCCACAATTCTCCGATTAAAACCCACAGACGCCTGATTCCACAGGCCTTCTCTTCAATGTTGGCTGCGCTCCTGGTGGCCCAGGCGGCACGGCGGACCTCAGAGCTGCCGGCGGGTCAGCTGCTGCGAACGGGCTCTGGCAGGCACCTGAGGACGGGCTTCCCCTGCGCTGAGCGCTGGGTGCTTCAGTGAAGATCTACGTTTAATCCACTCCCATTATCTTTGTACACTGGATGAAATTTCAGAGGTTTGTGAACGGGCTTCCCAGAGCCGGGCCGCTCAGGCATGACAGAGCCCGAGAGGAGCTTGGCTCGGAGTCCGGCCCTGCCGTGGAGGCCACCGGCTGGTAAGGCTACTGCCGCGCAGAGCAGTCAGTGCACACAACAGACAACGTTAAAATGACACCAGCCCAGCTGGTTTTGTAAAAAAAATATTTTATTGATTTTTTACAGAGAGGAAGGGAGAGGGATAGAGTTAGAAACATTGATGAGAGAGAAACATGGATCAGCTGCCTCCTGCACACCCCCTACTGGGGATGTGCCCACAACCAGGGTACATGCCCTTGGCCGGAATTGAACCCGGGACCTTTCAGTCCTCAGACTGACGCTCTATCCACTGAGCCAGTATTTAGGGCAGTGGTCGGCAAACTGCGGCTCGCAAACCACATGGGGCTCTTTGGCCCCTTGAGTGTGGCTCTTCCACAAAATACCACGTGCGGGCACGCACGTACAGTGCCATTGAAACTTCATGGTCCATGCGCAGAAGTCGGTTTTCGGCTCTCAAGAGAAATTTCAATCGTTGTGCTGTTGATATTTGGCTCTGTTGACTAATGAGTTTGCTGACCACTGGGTTAGGGCAGTGGTCAGCAAACATATCAACAGGACAACGATTGACATTTCTTTGGAGAGCCAAATTTTTTATATTTAAACTTCTCCTAATGCCACTTCTTAAAAATAGACTCTCCCAGGCCGTGGTGTTTTGTGGAAGAGCCACACTCAAGGGGCCAAAGAGCCGCAGTTTGCCGACCACGGGGTTAGGGCATCAGCCCAGCTGTTTTAACCAAGGTCCCACAGTTTTCCTAGGAAATTGCCTCTCAGTTAGATTAGGGTAAGCCTTCGGTTAATATCCAGGATTTTGAAAAATTGATTTTTACAGTGTGCCAGTGTTTTCATTGTCTTATGGATGAGAGTATTTACACAGGTCCTCACTCCACTAACTACTCTGGGAATTCTGCCCGCCCGTCTCCCACGCACCTGTCCCCACCGCGCGGGTGAATTTTAATAGCAAGTGAACACAGTCAGTCCCCAGAGATTGCACACAGCATCTCACCGACTTCATAAACGCAGGAACAGCTAACAGGGCCTACATACACAGATATACATAAAACGTGTTTATTTGCACTTCAGGAAAATAAATGAACATAAATGAGCATAAAGCTCTAAAAAGAACAGTGTAGGGTCCCAGGTAGTTGTCGATTCAGTGGGATGGGGTGGAGCACGCAGGAGCTTCTGAGCTATAATTGAGACGTTTATTATGGAGCAGTGGCCTCACGGGTTTTGTTACATCATTAAGGCATACACGAGTAAAAACATTTTATGATGATGATGGTTTCCACGTTAACAGGTGAGGTGGGACGGTAAGCCACGGAGTTCTATAAAAGAGCTTCAACCTCAGCTTCTAAGGCCGTTCTTTATGGGCAGAGGAATTACTTAGGGAGCATAACTGCCCACGTCCCACGGGGCTCAGCTGGCCGGGCTCCAGCCCCAGGAGAAGCAGAGAGAAGTGGAGGAGGAGCTGCTGCCTGTGCTACTGAGAGACTAGCCCGGGCCAGCACCGCCCCCGCCACCCCCGGAGCCCCGGGCCTGAAAGGCCTCTGGGCTGTCAGCCCCGGGCACACACAGGCGGTGCGGCCCTTGTTAGAATCTGTCCTCACAGCGCGCATGCACCACTGGCACAGTGTGCAGGCGGGTGACCTGCATAATAAAAGCCCAGCGACCGGACAGTGTGACGACCAGAACGACCGGTCAGCCAGTCGCTATGATGTGCCCTGACCCCCAGGGGGCAGACGCTCAACGCACACTGGGAGCGCCGCTCTGCTGACCCGGATGAGCTGCTGCTCCCGCAGTGGGCCGATCCCCACCGGCCACACCCCCCACCAGTGCGTGAAGCCCGCACTCGGGGCCTCTGGTTTTAGAATGAGAAGTGAAGGTTGGGGGGAAATACCCAAACCACAGTCCAGATGATTGCGTGTAGCATCATGGTGGCAGGATCGGAATGGAAAGGTAACTGAGAAAATGGAAATTTAAATAGTTTTTGTTTTCAAAAATGAAATGGAAACCAGTGTGTTTAAGTTTCAACATGACCGCGTCTGTGAGCTAATATGAGTGTATTCTACACGGAACAGCGGACCCCATTATAACTGGGGGCGTGTTAGATATTCCCCTCCTCTGCCAACGTGCCGCTCTGATCGATGGAGCCTCAGTCCGGATCTGATCTCACTCACCCTCTGGGCAGCTGCGTCACTGCTCCGCGCCTCGGTGTACATGTGCCCGCACCCCGGGAGCAGTGCTGTTTGTAACAATCCTGTATCTGCTAATATTCAGATATAAGCATTGCCCCTTAGCTTCCCAGATATTTAAAATGTAATAACGTTTCAGTGTCAGCACGAAAGAGAGCAAACGGAACTCGCACGGGTGCAGAGCCCTTCGGCGCCACCATCTAACCGGGTGGGCGGGAGCGGGCGCGTGGCGTGTGCTCTCGTGTGTCCGTGTGGCTGCCTGGCTGCGTGGTCAGGCGGGGGTGACGTGCCCGCCACACACGTGCCTGGTGCCAGCCGTGGGAGATACCACAGAAGCAGAGAACCGGGCCCTGCCTCACGGGGCGCGGTCGGCTTGTGAGGTGTGGCTTTTATGCGAATCCTAGACAACAGAGTGGGGTCATTTACAGGGAGTGACAGGCGGGGGGTAAATGCAAACACCCAGCCCTCGCGGCAGGGAGAGCCACGTGACGGGGAGAGCGGACGGGGTTCCGGGGGGCGCTGCGCCCGGCGGAGGGGAAGGCGGGACCGTGGCCGTTCTGGCGTCAGGGCGGGAGCACTGCATGTGTCTCCCCGGGAGTCCTCTGGGGAGCACGGTGTTCATCTCTGAGAGGCAGAGACCTGCGCTCGGCAGAAGCGTCGCCCGGATGTTGATGCAGTTGGAGTATTCCTGTTACGGTTTTATTGCCTCCCAGCTGTGGTCGATGTTTCGCTGAAATTATTTGGATGTTATCTTCAAGCTGTGACAATGATGCTCTAAAGGTCATATGCAAAACACAATTAAACCTCCAGTAAAATAAGAACGTGCATTGTGAAAGGCAAATAATCGGAATTAGTTCCTTTTTATTTTTTTTCATCTGGGCCATTTTATGGTGACATTTTCAGCTGTTGAAATAAATCACAAGGTTGTTTTTCTTCTTGATTGCAATTTCCCTTCTCTCTTTGTGTAGGTTAAAAATAGAAACCACTGTGCTTAAGTTTTTATATTATCGAGTCTGTTAGTTAATATAAACTTTATTCCAAGCTCAATAATAGATTCTATTATAATTCTATGTGGAGACTTACTATTTTGCTCTTATGTAAATGTGATGGTTTCTGATTGGCAGAGATTTAATTATGTACACTTTAGTTTAAATTAGATAAGCCAAACATTTCTATACCTCTGTCATTAGCTCACCCATTAGGACAGTGGTTGGCAAACTCATTAGTCAACAGAGTCAAATACCAACAGCACAACGATGGAAATGTCTTTGGAGAGCCAAATTGTTTAAACTTAAACTTCTTCTAACGCCAGTTCTTCAACATAGACTCGCCCAGGCTGTGGTGTTTTGTGGAAGAGCCACAATCAAGGGGCCAAAGAGCCGCATGTGGCTCGAGAGCCGCAGTTTGCCGACCACGGCATTAGGAGATTGCTAAGATTCCTTTACTCTGGAACTTGGTGATTCTCTGTTATTCCCCATAGAAGCAGTGAGTGATCGTTTCTGTCGCGTGTTTGGAAGTTCATAGAGGAAACACGTTCACCGTTACTGCCCCCTCGGCTGTCTGAACCGTGGCTTTGGGCGGTGACTCCTCCGGCCCCTGAGGAAGGCGACCTGCTGCTCCCGGAGGCGCGGGGCTCGGGGGCGGCGGCGTGGCTGAGCCAACAGCCTTTGTGCTCGGGGGAAAGGACGGGACCCCGCCGTCCACCTGGGGACGGAGGGGAACCCGGGGGATCCGAAAGGCCTCACTTCACGCCAGTTTTTGGGGTAAAATCGCCCATTGGTGCCGGAGGCGGGCCGCAGGTCTGTGTGGGTGCCGGGGGGCGGGCCGCAGGTCGGTGTGGGTGCTGGAGGCGGGCCGCACGTCCGTGTGGGTGCCGGGGGGCGGGCCGCACGTCCGTGTGGGTGCCGGGCCGTGGGCCACGTTGCCATGAAGCACCATGAGGCTTCTATGGGGTGTGCACAGCCTGTCTCCCTCTGCCTGTCTTTCTGTCTCAGACAAAAGGGACCTGTTACCTGGAGTCTATTGGCCTTTCCTTTTCACCTAAACAAGTTGTTCGTCTGCCCTGAGGCTTGCCATGCTGTTCCAGGTGCGGATCCGCGGAGGGAGGAACATTTACAGTTATTAAGTGTCTGTGAGCCGGTTTGAAGGCTCCGGGCTGGCCGCCAGTGGGGCTTGTCCTGCTGTGACAGGACTGAGGTCAGTGCCTCGGAGCGAGCAGCGTGCGGCCTTGGCAGCGGCTCAGGCCGGCGGCGGGCGCAGAGCCTGCCCGGCCGTCAGTGGCCGGAGGAAATGCGCTCTGACTGGACGGGAATGTAAAAGCTATTTTGGAGTGTTGTCAAAGGCACGGAGTTTAGAATAATGTAACCTGTTCGTTTTGTGTTCCGAACTGACTGTATATATAATGGGATTCAGGTTTCAATTTTTGCATTAAGCAAATGAAAGTATTCAAATAAGCCCTTTACAGGAGGGGAATTGCCTGCATGTTGAAATATTCCGAATAAAACCGCAAGGTGGGTTTAGGAAGCGGGACTGGCCGCCAGAGGTTCTGGTCCTGGCCTGCCGACAGGCAGCCCTGTGACCTGGCAGTGCCGGTGAGCTCCTTGTCCACGGCTCCAGGCCCACAGCTTCCTGTCCACTCGTCCACTGATGGGCACCTAGCATGATGCTAAATGCAACGGCAGACAGAGAGACACAAATCCCACGTGATTTCACTTACATGTGGAATCTAAAGAACAAAGTAAACAAGCAACGTGGAAACAGACTCACGGATACAGAGAACAGACTGATGATTGTCAGCGGGGAGCGGGTTCGAGGGAATGAGAAGTACAAATTGCTAGTTGCAAAATCGTCACAGGATGTACTGGTGAGGCACAGCCCCTCCCTGGCTGGCCCACCTCCCACGTCCCTCCCCAGCCCCGATTATGGGTCGTGCACTGGTGAGGTCCCCGGGCCTGGCCTGTGTCCTCTCACAATCCTGGACTCCTCAGGGGATGTTGGAGAGTCAGTTTCGACCCAATCCTGCAGGCCAGGCCGAGGGACCACACTGTGTATGAATTCGTGCACCGGGCCTTACAAAAATAAAGTGTAAAAACAAGAGGCTCTGCTCCAACATGGGTCCATTCCAGCATCCTCATTTGTAAAACTTCCTTCGCTCTGAGTACGTTTTGTAAGAACGTGGCCTGGTGCTGGCCCTGTGGACGCTGTGCTGCCCTGTGAGCTTGGAGTGTGAGGGTCATGGAGTGTGAGGGTCGTGGGAGTGACACCTGGACAAGCCACGCCCGGAAACCCAGAGCCTTAGGCCGACAGCCGCACAGATGCACCTGTGGGCACATGTCTTAGATCCGGAGCCGCGGGGCTGACACTGGTTTTAGCTCATCCTGAGCACAGCGCGTCCGAGCGCCTCCCCGGGGCACCTCCTTCCCCTC
Source organism: Pipistrellus hanaki (assembly GCF_964339955.1). Classification (NCBI taxonomy): domain Eukaryota; kingdom Metazoa; phylum Chordata; class Mammalia; order Chiroptera; family Vespertilionidae; genus Pipistrellus; species Pipistrellus hanaki. The sequence continues at coordinate 1,245,637 of NC_140507.1, forward strand.
CCCACCCCCCTGCCGGCCACCTGCCGTCGCCGCGGACAGCGGACAGCGTGTGAGCCGGTCCCGGGGAGGTGATGTGACAGGAGGCTGCGGGCAGTGACATCCCCGGACAGGTCACACGCTGTCAGCCCTGGGACAGGCGGGGGAGCGCACGGGGCTGGCCACCGGACCCGAAGGACGTTAATGCCGGAACTCCTGGTTTTGTTTCACCACTTTCCTCCTCAGGATAGTTTGTGTGTTTAATTTTCTAACCGAACTCCGCAACAAGTTAGGCCGGTGGTTAATCCAAATAACTTTTTGCCCTCATGTCAAAGCTGTTGCATTGAAATAAGAATGCAGTCAGTTACCTTCTCTTGGCATTGAACTTGGGTGAGTATATTACACTGGACACTTAGCTTAAAAAAATCACCTGTCATCTCCTACCTCCTCTTTTCTTTCTGCCTGTCAGTCTTCCCACCCACCTACCTGGCTACCACCGTCCGTGAGACATAACTCAGACTTGTACTTAAGCAGAAAATGGTTCCTCTCCCCCTCCCCCTCCCCTCCCCCTCCCCCTCCCTCTCCCTCTCCCTCTCCCTCTTCCTCCCTCTCTCCCTCTCCCTTTCTCCCCCCCCCTCTTTCTTCCTCTCTCCATCTCCCTCTCCCTCTCCCTCTCCCTCTCCCTCTCCTTGTCCCTCTCCCTCTCCCTTTCCCTCCTTCCCCCCCCCCCTCCCCCCGGTTATGACTTGTGTCTGAGGGAAACTGGCTGGGCTATTTCTCCTCCCCTACCGCACGCCTTGGAATATTATTTCCAGATCAGATGCTCTGGACTCGGACAGACCTTGGTCAGATTTTGCCTCTCTTTCTTCAACTGTGGCCAATGTATTGATCTGGGTTTTGCTTTCTTGCTACAGATTATTTTGCAGATTAAAGGGAACATCACACGGAGAGCGTTCACTTTACCACCCAGACTTTACCAGGCCAGTCCTAGGTTTTGGGTGTGTTTCAGGGAAAGGAATATTTAAGGGAAATATTTAAAAATTTAAGACTTTTAAAGGAATGATCGATAAGCCACACACATGTCCGTAGTATATAAACACACACACACACACACACACACACACAGAAAGGAGCCTCCATGAAGCATGTATGCTGGCATTTATATGCACACAGCGTGAACCCGGAAGTTGGTGGACAATGGGGTTTTCATTTTGTAGAAGCAGCGTGAGCAGCCATTGTAAGGCCAGCAGTCCGCTGCCGCCTCACACAAAGCCGGGGATCTGTGCCGCCATCTCCGTTCGCTCTCCCTGTGGACCGGACTGGGCGGACCCAGCGCGGGCCCCCAGGGAGAGGAGAGATCACCTTCTCCCCACACTGCCCGTCCCTCCGGGGCGCAGGCAGGGGTGCAGCTCTGCGCTGAGGGTGGGGGAAGGAGCCTGAGGAGGGGCTCTGCGCCCCCACCCGTCCCCTCCGCCCCTGCCTCCGGGACTTTGTGCTGAGATGTCCAGAGGCACAGGGCCCTCGGACATCGTGCTGGGATCGCCACGGCCAGACGTGTCCTCGGGGGCGGCCTGAGGATGGAGCTGGGAGCCCCTGCTCAGCGCTATTGGCGGCCCCGGGCCCCACTCTCCGCTGGCCTGGCTGCGCCGGAGCTCCGGGGGAGAACAGGAGGAGGGAGAGGCAAACACTCACTCGGGAGCGCTCAGCTGGGCGCCGCTGCCACGGAGGGCTATCCATGTGGAGACCCCGAGCCCACTGTCTGCCTGGACGGCGGTCGGCAAACTCACTAGCCAACAGAACCAAACACCAACAGCACACCACTGAAATTTCTTTGGAGAGTCAAATTTCTTAAACTTAAACCTCTTCTAATGCCACTTCTTGAAAATAGACTCGCCCAGGCCGTGGTGTTTTGTGGAAGAGCCACACTCAAGGGGCCAAAGAGTGGCCTGTGGCTCGCGAACCGAGGTTTGCTGACCACGGACCTGTGCAATCCCACGCCGGGCCCTGTTACACAGTGAAGATGAAGGTCCTTGACTGGCACCCGTTTCTGGGTGCGTGTACGGTGAGGCGCTGTGCCGGGCGCTGGGCACACAGGACCAGTGAGACTTGGGGCTCCTTCCAGCCGTCCACCTTCCGTGGCAGGAGGTTGTGGCAAACCCTGTGGCTTGAGTGCTGGGTGCCAGGCGAGGACCAGGCTCCGGAGAAGGAGGCAGAGGGAGGGCTGTTCCCCGCGGACCGGTGCTAATGAGGGTGCGGGCGGGAGGGGGGCCTGCAGAGAATGGGAAAGGCCAGGTGCTGCGATGGCGGAGCACCAGCCCCCATCCTGACATTGTGGCTCAGATACACCCACCGGGTGGCTGAGATGCTGCTCTCTTCCGTTTATAATGTCACCGAACCGTCTTCAGTCTTCAATGCCAGGCATTGCCTTTATTGATTTTTTTAAAAACGTTTACACCCTGGTTGTTACTTATTTCTGAAGGAAGTTATGAACAAATTCCACACAGCATGCCACCTGATCAATTATTAAAAATTATATTTAATGTATTTTAATATCTCATTTTTCTTGTTCTTCAAGCAAGTTTTCGCCAAATGCCCTTTGCTTCTTGCATGTTGAATTGACCACTCTGCTTAAGCACGTGTTGGCGCTCACGTACCCGTTTGACCTGCACTGGAATTACCTGTCCGCAATGGATAGGTTGGCCAGTGCGGTTCGGAGTGTGTTTCATTTTAATATACATATTTCCAATTCTGCTTGTAGGACTTCATTTGCTTTTGTGCTCACTGTTTAACAATAATGATGATGTGTTACAGAACGGCAATGCCATGTATTTACTAAAGGCTTTGCAATGTTTACTTAGCAGTTTCCAGTTTTGAAATAATTAAGCAGGGCCATGTTTTAGAGACCTCGCTGGCTAATTAGCGTAAGTGGTTCTGTCGCCCTGTCGCCAGCCCGGGGCACACAGTGTGAGGATGTGGCGCTGCTGACATGGAGATGAGGATGGCCTCGCCGGGCTGGCTTCTGGCCCTCCCCGCCCTGTGGGTCTGAGCTGGCTTTCTCTCTCACGACGTGACCACCAACCAGACGGTGTACCACATGTGTCAAACACAAGGCCCGCGGGCCAAATCCAGCCCGCCAGGCCTTGCAATGTGGCCCGCACCGCGCTGTCATCACTGCACTCCGCTGTCAGTTTATGACATTGTCAGTTTATGACTGTTCAGTAAACCATTCGGCCCGCGATTTAGGCTGGATTTTAGATTTTGGCCCCTTCTCTGATTGAGTTCGACACCCCTAGAGACAGACACTCTTGTCCTGGCCAGCGGGGGCCTCGCTGCTCATTGTCGGTCGGTGTTTCTACTCCTTTGCCGCTGAGACTGCACCGTCTCCGCCCCTTCGCACACCTCCCCCTCAGGGCGGTCTCTCTGAGGATTTTGTTACTTTTTTTTTTTTTTTTTTTTTATATATATTTTATTGATTTTTTTACAGAGAGGAAGGGAGAGAGATAGAGAGCTAGAAACATCAATGAGAGAGAAACATCGACCAGCTGCCTTTTGCACACCCCCTACTGGGGATGTGCCCGCAACTAAGGTACATGCCCTTGACTGGAATCGAACCCAGGACCTTTTAGTCTGCAGACCGACGCTCTACCACTGAGCCACACCGGTTTTGGCGATTTTGTTACTTTTTATTTGGGTGCGTGCGAGGCCATTTGAGTACTGTGCGTGGTTCCTCCGCACCCAGGTGCCTGGTCCCGCTGCGCCCAGGGCTGGGCTGGGGCGGCTCGGTCCGTGGTCCTGCTGGGCCTTTGCTCCCTCCGTCACCTCCCGCGTCCTTTAGGGGGGACCTGAGCGCTGCTGCTTCCACTTTTCACCAAACTGTAGGAGGGACAGGATCGTTCCGAGCACCCATGGAGGGCAGTGTGTTTGGCTCCGGAAGTCCCCCGGCAGGCCGGGTGAGGGCCGGGAAGCGGAGAGAGGGGTGTGTGGTAGGAGGGATCCGGGCCGGAGCGGGCAGGGAGGCCGCGGGGGGCGGTTGTGACCCTGCCCTGTGGCGCTGACCCCGGGAAGGAAGCCGAGAGGAGAGCCACCTGTGTGGGTGGGTGGGATGAAATGTGGTTTATTGATCGTCTCATGTGTATGTTGGTGCAGCATCCTGTGGGAGTCCGTGTCGGGTTGAAGTGGGTGAAGGTGTGCGTAGACGGGTGTGGATTGGAGAGTGGCAGTGCGGAGGCCTGGGGCAGCCCATGATCACTGCATGCCTGTGAGCTCTGTGACAGGGCTGTGCACACATGATGTCTGTGCCTGAGCTTCCTCTTCCGTTAGCGGGCACACTAGCGGAGCGAACATGTATGAAGTGCTTGGCAGGGTCTAGCACAGAACAAGAATGTTTCGGTGTAAGTGACCCTCCTCACGATGTAACGGCCGTCTCTGCGGAGACAGGCATTCCGCAAGCTGTAAAGGAGGGAGGCTGTGGCCCCAGCAGGTCAGCGTCCTCTGCCGGGTCCCGGGACCAGGCCAGACCGTGTTCCTAACTGTGCCACCTCTCCTCTCCTTCGGAATGACATCGTGAGGACGCCATCCCTCAAGCTCAGCGCCAAGAGAAGCTGCAGGGCGCAGAGGAGAGCGGGTCAGAGACCTGACCACAGGAGCCTGTGGTGTCGCATGGACAGCGGCCTTTCAGACGCTGTAAGGAGGGCTTTTAGTGACAGTTGTCACTGTCAGAGAGAAAGCTGGCGGGAGAGGAGGCGGCAGTTGGCGTTGGAGAGCTGGAGGAAGCACAGGAGGGAGGGAAGGTCCACATGGAACGGGGCAGAGCGCGCGCGGATGGCGGGAAGGCGATGGCGCCTCGCGTCTCGGGACGGGCGCCCACCTGTCAGCGCCGGGAGGCCGTGCGGGGACGGGGGAGCCGGGCGGCAGTCCGAGTCACTGCTGCTAACGGGTTAAATTTACACCGCGAGCAGCTCACACAGTGGCTGTCAGACCACGATAAGAAGCAAAAACACGTGGCCCGGGGATATCGATGAACCAGGAGCTCAGGCTGGGCGCTTCTCTTTACTCTTTTGATTCCTCCCCTTTTCCAGCGCCTGCGACTTATCAGCGGAGGATTCTGCTGGCAGCAGCGCCTGACACTTGTCAGCTTCACGGGGGATCCGGTCGCGAAGCTCAGCCCTCGGGCACCTGCGACTTCTCAGCCCATCTGAGTGCCGATCTGAGTGCCGATCTGAGTGCCGTGGCGAAGGCGGGTGGGAGAGGATGGCTCATGAGCGCCGTTAACCTGGTAGCTCGGCCAGCAGTGCGCGTCCTCTTACCCAGCGGCTTTCCCCATTCCCCTGTGTCCTGTGTCTGCGCTCCCCACAGCAGAAATGACTGACCTGGAACTCAGAGCCGCAGCTGCGGTGTCGGAGGTTGAGTTGTGGGACGTCTGGGTCTGGAGGTTCAGCAGGGCTGGGCCTTGGTCCACCTGACGTGAGCCCACTGCCCTGGAGAGTAGGTCCTTAATAAATGCACTTTTTGTCACGGCGAAGGACTGTCCATGGAGCTTCACTTCCTATTTATAAAACTAACAGTTTACCTGACACAACAAAATGAGGTGCCTTGTTAGTATGTTGTTTCAAACTTAATAAAAAATAGAAAACAGACTAGGTAAATTGCCACTAAGTATAATTTCTTTTACTAGGTGTACCGGTTAATAATGCGGATTTTTTCAATAGATGGAGTTACATGTATGTCGATATATATGCCATTTGATATGTATGCTATTTTATTGTGTTGACAGCAAGTTTCAAAATTTCATGTGTCAAATTTGCTGAAGGTGTTAACATCACAGATGTTTTTAAGCTTAAAAATGTAGAATTTTGTGCCAAAAAAAGACCATTTGCAGGAAGTTCTAATTCATTACTTTATTTTGAAGAAAAAGTTATCCTCTACTTCATGAAGCTTATGGTGGACATGCTCCATCTAAGATCCTTGTGAATGCTGGTTTAAATGCTTTAAAAGGGAGGATTTCAATGTGAAAGACAAAGAACGTCCAGGCCAACTGAAAGAGTTTGAAGACCAACAATGACAAGCATTATTGGATGAAGATTCGTGTCAAACTCAAAAACAACTTGCTGAAAGATTAAACGTTGCTCAGCAAACAATTTCTGATCATTTACAAGCAATGGGAAAGATTTTAAAGGAAGGAAAATGGGTGCTACATCAACTGAACAAAAGACAAATGGAAAACCGAAAAGTCATCAGTAAAATGTTGCTTCAACAACACGAAAGTCTTTTTGCATGAAATTGTGACTGGCCATGAAAAGTGGATTTATTTTGAGAATCCCAAATGCACAAAATCATGAGTTGATCCAGGTCAACCATCAACATCGACTGCAAGGCCAAATCGCTTCAGAAAAAAGACAATGCTCTGTGTTTGTTGGGATTCGGCAGGTGTGGTGTATTATGAGCTTCTAAACCAGGTGAAAACGTTAATACTGATGGCTACCGACAACAAATAATCAATTTGAACCATGCTTTGATCGTGAAACAACCAGAATGGGCCAGAAGACACGGCAAAGTAATTTTGCTTCCTGATAATGCACCATCACACACTTCAGAACCGGTTAAAGACACGCTAAGAGATCTTGCCTGGGAAGTATGAACCCACCCGCCGTATTCACCAGCCCTTGCTCCTTCAGATGACCACTTGTTCCGATCGATGGCACACGCACTTTCTGAGTGTCACTTCAAAATGTCCAAAGAAGTGGAAAATTGGGTCTCTGAATGGTTTGCCTCAGAACAAGACAGTTCTATTGGGACGGTGTCACATATTACCTGAAAGATGCGGGAAACGTGTAGCTAGCGATGGACATCATTTTGAATAAAGCACTTTTCTTATTTCTCTTGAAATTATCATGTTTTCTTCGATTACAAAATCCATCTTATTAACCAGTACACCTGCTATATAACAAAACCAGGCTTTTCTGCAAGTCAGACTGCGTGTGCCTGTGTGGGGGCGGGTGGCAGGATTAGGCGCCAAGTTCAGGACCCCGGACAGCGCAGACTTGTCACAGGAGCTGCCCAGGCTCCCGCCTTCCTGTTTGCCAGTTTCCTCATCTGTTTATGATGGTTATGAGCGGGCACTCTGGGGGCACCCGGAGCCTGGCCACTCACTGCTGTGGGAGGCGGCCTCTGCCCTCTGGTGAGATTTACACTCATTGTGACAAGGGAGGAAGCATACAGCGAGCCTGCCAGAGGGGGGCTGGCTGAGGAGGGGCCTGTGAGGAGGGGCTGACTGAGGGGGGCTGCCTGAGGGGGGCCTATCTGAGGGGGGCTGCCTGAGGAGGGGGCTGGCTGAGGGGGGCTGGCTGAGGGGGGCTGGCTGAGGGGGGACCTGTGAGGAGGGGGCCGCGCCCGGGATAGTGATGCCCCCAATGTAAGTTAGAACCTACACCCTATGGACACACTGGTTTGGGGGAATGAAAAGAAGGCACAGTTCACGTCCTGGGAAGTTACAGGCTGGAACGTTAGTCTGCAGATAGACGTTATGTACCATGAACTTCACCATTTAAAAGTGGGCAGGTCAGTGATCTTTAGCAAAATATTTGGGAGGATTGCAACCACCATCACCCCTAATCAGAATGCTTTCATCACTTCAGGAGGAAATCCCAAACACTGGTTAGAAATCTCTCCCTAGTCTCCCCTCCCTCCAGCCCCTGGCACCGACCCATCGACTTTTCTGTCTTTATGACTTTGCCTGTTCTGGACAGTCCTTACACATGGCAACACACAGTCCTTCTACATGGAAACACACAGTCCTTCTACATGGAAACACACAGTCCTTCTACATGGAAACACACAGTCCTTACACATGGCAGCACACAGTCCTTACACATGGCAACACGCAGTCCTTCTACATGGAAACACACAGTCTTACACATGGCAACACGCAGTCCTTACACATGGAAACACACAGTCCTTACACATGGGAACACACAGTTCTTACACATGGGAACACAGTCCTTACACATGGCAACACACAGTCTTATACATGGCAACATACAGACCTTACACATGGGAACACAGTCCTTACACATGGCAACACACAGTCCTTATACATGGCAACACGCAGTCCTTACATGTGGGAACACAGCACGTGGCCTGTGTGGCTGTTTCCCCCGCTCCCCTCGCACAAAGCGTTCGGCTCACCACGTGGCCGCGGTGTCACTCCCTCCTGCCCCGCTGAGCGCACTCCGGCGTGTGGATGGGCCCCTTCAGTTACATCCTCAGCGGATGGACGTCCGGGCGCTCCTGCTTCCGCCCGTCACGGTGACACTGGGAACAGCACGGGTGTTTGCGGGAACCTGTTTTCGTTTCTCTCGGTGACCCGGTGGGCAGTCGGTTGCCAGTGGGAGTATGGGAAACAGTTCACTGCCGTGTGGTTGATGAATTATCACTGTTTCCCTGCGGACCGCCGTCGGCCTTTTGCTGCCCTGGCCCTGGAGCGGAGCTGGCCTCTACAGCCATTCGTGCCAACCTCGGACCGTGTGGTGGCGGAGCCCGGGTAGCCCGGGGCAGTGCTGTGCCCAGTCCCGGCTTGTTCTCCGATGAAAAGTCATCCTAGTGACACACGCACACAGCGCAGGGCAGTCAGCTGTCACTCAGTCCTCACCCAGGCCTTGGGGAGTGCCCTGGCCTTGTCCACTGGCCAGAGCGGGCGCTCAGAGCGGACGGGGTGGAGGGCGTGGGGGTGGACTGGCGTTGGCACCAGGCCTTCGGGCTCAGGCCCACACACTGCCCTGCTGTGGTGCCCCCTCTCTGTGGTCCGCCCACAGCACTGCGCCCTCCCTCTGCCCCCGGCTCCTGCCCTCTGCCTTCTCACCCCGGCGCTCTGCACCTGCCCGGCGGGGCTCCCGCCCTGTCCTCCGGGGCAGCTCTCCGGACCCCCTGGCGCCCGGGGCTCTGTCCCCGGAGCTCTGGGCCACTGCGTGCCGCTCGGAGCCGGTCCCTGCAGGCGGAGAGGACGGGAATGACTCCGGTTCCGCCAGCCCATCCCGCGCACGCTCGGCGCTAATCCGCTGTAAGTTGATAAATACCTGAGTCTCCGAGCGCCGAGCGCCCCGTGCGGGGAAGGCCTGCGCTATTAAAGGAGAATTAGCGGCTCCTCTCGGGGACACAGCTAAGCCTGGCGTGGCCGGTCCTAATCCCTGCCTGAAGTTCCTCCATCAAAGGGCGAAATGTGGGGAAGCGGAGATAAACAGGAGCGCGGGAAAATATGCAAAGCCTAGAGGTGCGCCAGGGACGCGGCCGCGGGCTCACGGAGACGCGGCGAGCGCCGTGGCCGAGGCCGTGGCCGTGGCTGTGGCCGTGGCCACGTCCTGGGCTGGAAGTGTTCTCCGCGCACACGTCCGGACGGACAGCCCTCCGTGCACACGGCACAGAGAGCGACGCCTGAGAGTGACAGCAAAACAAAATGCCATTTAATATTCAATTTGATTTCCTTAGAGTTGGAAAGCGTTAGAATAATAACGGGATTAACAGGATTGTCATCGTAGCATTAAAGTTTTCCCATTATCCTCTTGGCTTGGTGATTTGAAAGCATTGTTTACCTGAAAAGGTTTTTGCAGGTTAGACGAAATAGCATTTATTGTGCAGTTTGATGGATTGCCAGCAGCAGCGAAGGCCTTCTGATCTCTTTGCATTTTTCCTTTCTCATTACTTTCTCCTTCAGCGCAGTAATCATCTCACTGACTGTAGAGGAGGCCCGGGAGGAGCGGGCGCTGATGAGATTCTCCTGCGCGTCTGACACGTCTGTGCGTCTGCTTCATCACAGCTCTTCTAACGCAGCAAATCTTGTGGAGATGAGGGAGGGGAGGTTTTCCTTAATTTGGTGATATGCTCTGTCCTTTGTAGACCTGGCCAAGTGGCTCAGTAGTAAGTAGGATTCTAATAAGTCATGATTTTGTTTGTTCGTTTGTTTTCTGAGAAACTGAATGTTGTCTCGTTCATTGTGACATAAAGACAGTCCTCATGGAAGAATTGACCGCATCTCAAGAGCAATCCTTTGTCAAACACAGTACGTGGGCTGTTTTATTGCATTGTTGCTTAAGGCCAAAGGAGGAAGAATAAACTAAAGCCTTTTATCTGTGATATTTTTTACAGCAAATTTCCTTCTCTGCACTTTCACCTTTGTTATTTCAATGTTAAAATTATTGTTTGTCACTAAATAGTGGTGATGTTCACAGTTACCAAATATTTTAAAGCTGCATTTTTATACATTTTGCTCCGGATAGAAGACGTTTTGACCTATCACTTTATGAGTAATGTAAAATTCTCCTAGTGTTTGTGCTAGTGTAGATGTGTAAAGCAATAATTTCCAGCACTGAGGGGTCACACGTAAGCTGGTATACGGTGAAGTGAGATCAGCAGAGAGGGGGCATTTCTGCATTGCCGGGGGCCAAAGCGAGAGACTCCGGGCAGCGGGCAGCGTCCCATTAGCTCTGGGTGTGCGTCCCTGCGGACGGGACGGGGCTTTACCAAAAGACAGGCCCGCCCGCCCTGCTGTGAAGATGGGGGCTGAGAGCAGGTTCTCAGCCTCGAGTCCTGGGCTGCGGGGGGCCGGGCTCCCCTTCCTGATTTCTGGGCACTTGAGACTCCTTGGGAGAGTGGGCAGGCTTCTTGAGATGATGTTTCAAGTCCTTCAGCCTAAGATCCCCGCGTGCCTGAGCCTCCCCTGTGGCATCTAAGTGCTCGCTTCCCTGTGTTTTAGTGACGAGCCGAGATAACAGCTAGATGAGCCTCGGTTTTAGTTGGCATCCACCCTGGGTCCTGTGGGAACAGCATTTAAGCTGAGACCTGATAATTATTATTTTTTTGGGTAATCCTCACCGGAGGATATTTTCTCCATTGATTTCTAGAGAGTGGAAGGAAGGGTGGGGGTGGGGGACAGCGACATGAGAGAAACACGTTGCTTGGTTGCCTCCTGCATGTGCCCTGACGGGGGCCAACGATCGAACCTGCAACCTGAGTATGTGCCCTTGACTGGGAATAGAACCCAGGACCTTTTGGTGCACAGGCCGATGCTCTAAACTAGGGGTGTCGAACTCAATCAGAGAAGGGGCCAAAATCTAAAATCCAGTCTAAATCGAGGGCCGAATGGTTTACTGAACAGTCATAAACTGACAATGTCATAAACTGACAGCGGAGTGCAGTGATGACAGCGCGGTGCGGGCCACATTGCAAGGCCTGGTGGGCTGGATTTGGCTCACGGGCCTTGTGTTTGACACATGTGCTCTAAACACTTAGCACACCCACCAGGCTGGTAAGTACGTTTTTAATGAAATTTTAAATGTGATAAGCCTATAAAATAAGAAGAGATTGCTCTCAAAGGGAAGCAGTCTGGGTGTGGGATAGGATTCTTGGATATGTAAAGTATAGTTGCTGAGTGGGAGAATGAAATAGACTGGATGGTGCTCAAAAAATCAAATATGAATCTGAAGACATAAGGCCTGATCAACAACAGCAGCAACAACAGCAGGCATACAATATGATATGTTATAACATGTCTCTAATGAGATTTCTGAATTTCAAAATAAATAGGAAGTTCTACAGTTATGTAATCAGAAGAAAACATGTTACCTTTAAGTGGACAAAAATCAGAGAGAAGTGAGAATTCTATACCCAGCCAAACTACTCTGCAATCATGCCACTGTTCTAACATTAATCCTTTCAAGAAAAAAAAAAATTAAGAATATATTGACGATAGTGGCAAAATCAAGGCTGAAAAATCCAGATGCTACAATAAGAAAGAATTGTATGCAACCAACGGAACTTGAATTGAATCTAAATAATTGTTAATAGCGCCGAAACCGATTTGGCTCAATGGATAGAGCGTCAGCCTGCGGACTCAAGCATCCCAGGTTCCATTCCGGTCAAGGGCATGTACCTTGGTTGCAGGCACATCCCCAGTCGGGAGTGTGCAGGAGGCAGCTGATTGATGTTTCTCTCTCATTGATGTTTCTAGCTCTCTACCTCTCTCCCTTCCTCTGTAAAAAATCTATAAAATATATATTTATTAAAAAAATGTTAATAGGTTGTGAAGCCAAGTGGTTGTATTACCTGAAAAATTCTTTTTAAAATAACAATGGAGGTTTTTTTTTTTGTTTTTTTTTTTACCATATAGCTCTTGAGTTCACATGCATTTCTAATTAATTGATTGAAAAATCTATTCTGGCAAAATCCAGGCCAGGAATGAAAAGTGAAGGTTAAAGTGAGGATATTTAGGTGTGGGAAATGATACAACTATGACATACTGTCAGTTCCAGGGAAAAAATGCCAGAAACAATTGATCTGATTTTAAAAAGTAATCATAAAAATAGATAGCACTTGTACAATACTTCAACGTCCTGTGCTGAATTATTTTTCTCAATTTACCCTGCATGCTGTCAGGGATATTAATTGGCAGGTCAGTTTTATGTACCTGCTCAAGTTTAATAAGCATTCATTATTAATTTAATTTTAAAGTGTTTTTCATCCTATTTCTCCCTTACTCTTAAGTGGAACGTACAGGGAGTTGTCATAATCAATAGGCGTGGAAGGGAATTACTGTCCGCCCGGCAGGGAAGGAGAAAAGAATAAATCGGTGTGAGGGTTGTCATCCTTCCCTAAGGAAATTTAAGCACAGACGATCCCAGTAATTTATATTTTTTATTCTGGCCAATATAGTCGGCTTGGTTTATATCAGATGGTAAAGGAGAGTCAACTTTTTATTGAATCAGGATCCGAGTTTTCTGTCTTTGAAAGAGGAAAATATGTAGTTAATTTTCAGGATTCCTGTCAAAAAAATAATGAACTTCTGGGCATATTGGCTGAGCAGAGGGAGCGCGGAGCAGGGCTAATTGAATCTGCGGCAGCGAGCAATCTGTGAGAAAGCAGGTCCCTGTGACTCTGTGTGAAGGGTTTTGGGGAGAGAACATAAAAACAGGAGCGAAAAGTCAGTGGGTAAGCCCTGATTGTGTTTTAATCTTGGAGCCAATTTCTTAAAATATGTTTTCATTTTTATCTTCCATGCAGGTAATGCTGGACACGAAGGCAGTGTATTTCTGGGTACTGTAATATGGAACGTAGGAAGCTCAGCGGGATAGGCTTGGTATCTGAATGGATTAGGAGAAGCCCTTTGGGCACCCTGGGCCGGGAGATCAGACAGGCGCTGTGTCAGTTTCTTTGCTATGAAGATTATAATCCAATCTTGCAGCATTTTTCTAATATCTTCTCCGTAAATAATAGAGGAAAATAAGCAAAACCATTACTATTTATTTATTTATTTATTTATTTTTTGTTTAGTTTTCTAGGAATTTCCCTTTTAAAAACAAAGTATATTTATAGTTAACACATTTCATTCTTAGAAAAATAAAACGGAAAATATTTAAGATGGACAGGAAAGTAGTTCTTATATTTTGAAGTAGTTACAGCCGATTAAAGCCGTTTCTAGCTTAATCAAGTATTTAGTCATTTACGTATTAGGTCTAGTAATAATTAATGTCGTTTTCTAATACTTTTTAAAATCGAATTTATTTAAACAATACAACAAAATTTAATCAACAATATAGTTGCCGTTGTTTTCTACTACTTGTGCCCAACGCTCAGGAAGCATTTTAATCCCTCTGTTGTAAAATTCTTGTGATTTTGATGCAAAAAATTCGGTCAATGCATTTTTGAGGCATTCTTCATTATTAAATTTTTTTCCAAGAAGAAAGTTTTGCAAAGTACGAAACAAATGGTAATCGGAAGGGGCAATATCAGGAGAATATGCAGGTTGAGGGAGAACTTCCCATTCCAACTGGAGCAGTTTTTCAGCAGTGATTCTTGCAGTATGCGGTCATGCGTTATCGTGGTGAAGAATTACACCCTTCCGATTAATCAGCGCGGGTTCTTTTTCTCTTAAAGCTTGGGCTAACCTTTCCAATTGGGCACTATACACTGCACTTGTAATGGTTTGGTTAGATGGTAAAAGTTCATAATGAAGAATTCCTTTAAAATTCCACCAAACACACAACATCACTTTTTTCGCATGCAAGTTAGGTTTTGGCGTGGGCTGCGGAGCCTCATTTTTGTCCAACCATTGAGGCCGCCTTTTCAAATTAACATACAGCACCCATTCTTCATCTCCAGTAACAATTTGCTCTAAAAACAGCAAACGGTTTTGACGAGAGAGGAGCGAACTGCAAATTGTGACTCTTTGATTACGGTTGTTGTCGGTCAACTCATGAGGAACCCATTTTCCAAACTTTTGGACTTTGCCAAGTGCACGCAATTGATTGGAAATTGTTTTTTGTGAACAATTTAAAGTTGTCGCAAGCTCTTGTTGGGTAATTTGAGGATTTTGCACCAAAAGAGCTTGAAGAGCTTCTTGATCAAAATTGGACACACGGCCTCGACCACTCTTGTCATCTAATGAAAAATTTCCCTCGTGAAATTTCTCAAACCAACGCTGGCATTTTCTGGCGCTAACTGCATCTTGACCAAGAGCACTACAGATGTTTTTTGCAGCCTCACTTGCTTTTCTTCCTAATTGGAACTCGTAAAGCATGCAGTGCCGAATATGCTCTTCATCCGCCATCTTCTTAGCCCTAGTTCTGCAACAAAAACCAAACCAAACACAAACTTTTTCAAGCAAAACTTGTTAATTGCACTTCACACGTTCTGTAGATACCACGTGTTTGAAGGTTATGTCAATACAAGTCAACGCCATGCAAGATTTTAAACGCATGTTAAAAAACGACATTAATTATTACTAGACCCGATAGTTATCATATGCCCTATGTGGAAGAAATATTTAGTCCTGGAGGCCTCTGTCCATTCTTGAGAGTTATAAAGTGGCCAGCTTTTCGGCAAGTGGCAGAGAAGCCGTAGGCACCACCAAACGAAGACACCTGCTCCTCTCCCCGTCCCGCCGCGGAGTGTCCTGGGAGGCAGGCGTGTTGCCCGCGCGGCAGTGACTTCACGCTGACGGAGAGCAGTTTATGGCCTTATCGCCGGGAGACGTTTATGAATGGCCGGCGTAAATCAAGCACTGAATGCCTATTTTCCCTCCGAGGATAAATCTGTGAGTGGGAGATTGATTTCTGGGTGACTTTTTGGTAACCCATGTAAATTGTCTCTCCTACCAATTTTCTATATTTTGGCATGCACCGAGCAAGTGAAATATAACTGAATGCCAGCGTGATGGATTTGTTTTTCTCCCGCGAGGTGTTCTGGAGTTCACCTGGATCTCTTGTACAACTCCATAAATAACACAGGTCCCAGTCAGAGAGCAAGTGGATAGAGTGGGAGCCCCGTTAATGGAATGGCCAAAGAGACTATATCTACCTTTTAGGCAGGAGACAGGAAATGAAATGTTGCATATTTAATTTCAAACATATTTATGATGAAACGTGCTGTTACGCAGGGAACATAGCAGGTGGAAAGGCATTTGCAGACACAGCTTTCTATGGGAGGTCCCGGGGAAGGACACGCCATGGCGCCCAGGCCCTTTAAGACTTTCCTGCAAGGCTCTCCTCTGGGCGATGAGCTTTCTAGCGGGAGGGGGGCGGTGCAGAGCCTGGTGACCAGTTTGCAATCAGAGAGACTGAGCCTCAGGCAGGGGAAGTGCCTGCCGGGTCCCATAGCTAAAAGGTGTCAGCAGCCGGGACCTCACTGTCCCAGCCTCTCCGGCTTCGGTGCTGTAAGCAGGTCCGCCGTCTCCTGTGCTCCTGTCGAGGACAGTGCTGACGGAGTCTGTGTTACTCGCGGATTGTCTTTTTAAAAAGGCACAGCGTCTCACTGAGCCTGTGCGCTGTAGGGAAGGGACTGTTGCGGCCTAGCTGGGCTGAGCATGTGAATTCGCCAGAAGCCAGAGCTCGCGTGAACGTGAATGGCTGTGCAGAGCTGCTGGGAGCCAGTGCTCGCTGCCGCTCTGAGGAGGCTGTTTGGGATGAATCAAGGAGTAAGTCTGAGCCAGGCTGGTTCTGGGGGGCAGTTCCGCATCCAAAGCTCGGGGCCATGCGGAGCACCTAACGCCGCCCAGGCAGGAGAGCTGGCCCTGGGCAGACGGAAGGGTTGGTGGCTAGGCCTGGGGTGTTGAAGGCTGAGGAAGAATACGATTAAAGGAAACAGGGGGCGTTATTCAGTCTCTAAAATGCCAGGCCTTGGGCATGGCTTTTGCTCATTAACTTTGTAATTCTCATAAAAACCTGGTTAGCAGGTGTTACCGTGAGAATCGGAAATGTTAGGTAACTCTCCTATGTTAGTAGAATTAGTGGAAAAGCTGGCGTGGTTCGGTGGCTTTGACCTATGAGCCAGGAAGTCACAGTTTGATTCCCAGTAGGGCACGTGCCTGGGCTGCAGGCTGGATCCCCAGTGTGGGGCAGGCAGGAGGCAGCCGGCCAATGATTCTCTCTCATTGTTGATGTTTCTCCCTCTCTCTTCCTCTCTGAAATCAATAAAAATATATTTTTAAAAAATTAGTGGTAAAGCTGAAATTTCCTTTTGAAACCCAGGCTCCTTTTATATATCACACAGCTCTTAAGAGGAAGGTACCAGACAAAAACATTACTGAAAGAAGATACTTAGGGAGCATATTTCTCATCTTTGATCTTGAACTAAGGCTATTATGTGGACCTCAAAAATGCACTTTTCTGTAGAAAACATGTTTGAAAATGTGATTTGGTACATGGGCCATGCGGCAAAACCTATTTTTATATGCATAGCCGTATGTCTTTGTGTCTCTGTGCTGTGCTCACCTCTGTACATTTTTTTCTGTATTTAAACAATGCATGCCATTATTATGTACAACACTGCATTTGGATCCCAGCTGGGCATCCTGGGAACTCTGCCCCCCACGCTGGTGGCCGGAGCCGGGCCGGGTAACGGGTCTCCCCGGGCAGATGGGCATCTGTCTGCTCTGGGCGCGCAGGAGAGAAGCACCATGTCAGCGGATCCCCACTCAGGTCTGTAAATTAGAGAAATAGGACGTTACTCGTATTCTACGCTCCCTTTGCGACCATGTAAGCACTCTTGCTTGTTTTCATGGATCAGGACTGTGTCTTAATCGTGATTAAAGTCTTTTTCTTTAAAAAATATATTTCTATTGATTTCAGAGAGGAAGGGAGAGGGGGTGAGGGATAGAAACATCAGCGATGAAAGAGAATCATCGATGGGCTGCCTCCTGCACGCCCCCGCTGAGGATCCAGCCTGCAACTGTGACCTCCTGGTTCATAGGTCGATGCTCGACCACTGAGCCACACCAGCTGGGCTAAAGTTCCTTTGTTAGAAGTAACGGGAACAGACTCTGCCGGCTAACGGTACCAGTTCTGAGGCTGTGCTGGGTGTTTCACGTCAGCATCCCGGCCCGGGACAGGGACCGGCCTCCGCCGGGCGCTCAGAGCGCCTCTGCCTCGGGCTCAGCTCTGGCCTCGGCCTCTGGCTTCCCCGCCGGCTGTGAGGTCACCTGGAGCCGCTTCCTTTCTGGCTCGGGAAGAAGCTCCGTTCTTCTCTGTCCGTGGGCTGGTTGGCTCTGTACCCTGAGCACACGGTCCCACACGCCTGCCTCCTGGCTCATGAGCTCAAGATGCCGTCTTTTTGGCAGCCGGCTGGCGCTGTGACCGTGAGCAAGCACACTGACCTCTGTGCTTCTCAATGCAGACACAGGCGCCTCCTGATCTCAGCCTCTGAGCAATACAGGGTTTGCGTGATCAGGAGTGTTTTCGTTGTGTTTTTACTATGAGAAGACTGGTTTATAAAATGATCCTTCCAATAATTCCTTTAAGATTCAACTTCTCGATCCTTTAAACTGTGATTAATTGGCAGAATTAAATTTATACACATCAGCTAAAAAAAAGTACATCAACTGCATAGAGAAGGAAATTCTCTCTTAGAGCGTGATAAGAAGTCAGTAAATCCATGTGAAATGGTTTAAGACCAGTGTCTTGCAGGCTGCAGGGAACAGAGCATCCTGCTCCGTGGACTTATTTCCAGGATGAGGGTGCATGGGGGCAGTTTTTGCCGTATGCTCGCCATCTTGTTGACGTGGACATCGTCCTATCGGTCTGGGCACCGACACTGGTGCCGAGTTGGCGTTCACAGGCAGTGTCATCTCCAGTGGTCGGCAAACTCATTAGTCAACAGAGCCTCATGACAACAGGACAGCGATTGAGATTTCTTTGGAGAGCCACATTTTTTAAACTTAAACTTCTAATACCACTTCTTGAAAATTGACTTGCCGAGGCCGTGGTATTTTGTGGAAGAGCCACACTCCAGGGGCCAAAGAGCTGTATGAGGCTCTCGAGCCGCAGTTTGCCGACCATGGATCTGGCCCATCTGGAGCGACCCATGGCCGTTCAGTCCTCCTGGGGGCGCTGTGTGCAGCTGAGGGGGAGTTTGATTTGTGGGCGGCATCTGTGGTCCTCGGGACCTTTGTGGCCGCATTCTCCGAGGACAGTGCTCCCTCACAGCCAGCAGGAGAGCCAGCTCGAAGGATTGTGGTCGTGGGAAGACTAGTCGTTTGTCACATGTTTGTGCTGAGTTTACATACCGCCCTCGTCACTTAAAAGAAATGCACTTTGCCAGGTTTTTACGGAGGAACTCCTGAAGCTCAGGGATTAGGTGCTGGAGGCTTCGGCCGGACCCGACTCCTAAGAGCCCAGGGGGTGCGGACAGGTCAGTCAGCCCGCACCGGACTGACAGAGCAGGGCTGGCCGCCGCGGCTGGGCAGGCAGAGGGCCACCCGCTCCTGTGGAAGGGCCAGGTCTGGGAACAGAATCTGAGGATAGCCCCAAATTCATTTCTTTCTCTACGTCTAACAGAGGCCTCCGAACCAGCCCGCCTTTCCAGAAAGAACCATGACTCACAGCAGATGGTCCCTGAGACGTTAAGTCCTCACTCCCAGACCAGACCTCCCCCGGGTGCTGCTCTCTCGGGTGGAGGTTTCCAGCCAAGCTGAGCTCATTTCCCAGTTCTGAGCGAGGCCGGTTCCCCGTTTCACGCTGACTGCAGAGCCTGCCCCGGAGACCCCGCAGCCTGAGTCATGGGCGGTGCGGCCGGTGCATCCCAGTGCTCAGCGCCCCCCCGCTGTGGCCTGACCGCCTGGGTCACCGCTCAGCCTCCTCCCGCCTCCCTCCGTGGACGTCAGACCGAGCGGCTGCACAGCCTCTGCGATACCGCACACGCCTGGCCACGGCCGTGTCTGCTTTAGAGCCACTTCAGAGGCGTGTGCGCGTCTGGCCCGTCATTTCAGCCGGGAGGAGGGCAGGCTGTTCCGTTCTCTGAGAAAAGTGAGGCGGGTTCTCATATCAGTACCCCTCCCCCTCTTTTCCCTCTCCCTCTATTTCTCCATCTCTTTCTCTCTGACCCCCTCTTCCGTCCTCTCCCTCCTCAGCAGGTTTGCTTAAGCAGGAAGAACATTCCAGCTGAGGGTGTGAGCGGGCTGTGCGGCCAGACCGCTGGGCGCAGAGCGATCAGTCTGAGAGCAGCTGCAGGGACCCGTCACATACACGCACACAGATCCCTGCAGGGACCCGTCACACACACGCACACAGATCCCTGCAGGGACCCGTCACACACACGCACAGATCCCTGCCGTCCGCGCAGCTGACTCACCGCATTTCTAAGAGCCGGCGTCAGCGCGCAGCAGAGAGAGACGGTGTGAACTCACACCCCGCCCTGAACGCGGCTCTTAGGAGTCTGTGCCGCCAGCAGACAGCCTACGGGGGACACGCAGGCTGCAGCCGAGGGCACGCGTTTGTGTGTACACACAGCTGTACATGGGGGTTTCCTGTGAGCGGAATGGTGTGTTAGTAAGTTCAGCTTCTGTTAAGTAGGTTCTGTTGGATATAAACGCATTAAGGTTGTTGTTATCCCATGGATCAGGCAGGCCATGGAAAGCAGCGTTCCCTGAAAGCAGTTGTTGAAGGAAGTTTGCTAACGAGTAAAGAACAGGCGAGAGGCCAAATCCATGCCTGTGGGCCCACCTTTTTATTTTTAAAACATTTTTATTGATTTCAGAGGAAGAGGAAGAGGGGGAGAGGGATGGAGTCGTCCACGATGAGAAACTGGTTGGCTGCCCCTGCCGCCCCCTGTTGGTGATTGTGCGCATGTGCTCTCCCGGGAACCAACCCGGCCTCCTGGTCGCGGACCAGCCGCTGGCCACGCCGTTCCGGGCGGTGGTCCGTCTCTGAGCTGCGTTTGGGTAATTCTGGCTGTTGTGTGATGTTTTCTCCTTCCTCTCTGAAGAGCCGGATGAGAAAGTGCGTGCGGTGCTGCCCCCGTGCGGGGCCAGGGGGCCGGGGCCGGGGCCGGTGAGGGGAACCGTTTCCCGGCTCCTCAGTGGCTCAGGGCGGCCGTGCTCACTGGGCTCTTCTCTCCCCAGGGCCTGGCCTGTTTCCATGTCGTTCCCTCTGAGTTTGTGCGTGACAGTGGGCTTCACGCAGGTCCTCTCTCGTCCATGTCACCGAGGACCGTGTCCCAGCGGTGCCACCTGTCCTCACCCAGGAAGCCGCCCACTGCTTCTGGAGGACCCGGCGCCATGACTGACGGCCGCACCTACTGCGGGGCGTGCGGTTGTTCATTTGATCCTCACCCGCCGCGGCCGCCACCCCCCTCTCCCAGCGGCCGTCTGGGGCTCAGCGCCCGGCTCCGCCCCGCGCTGGGGTTCCAGTCCGTCTGCTGGACCCACGGGGCAGGGGTCCTCGCTGCCACCCGCACCGCCCGCTCTCGGCCCTGAGCGCGGCCGTGGGCGGCAGCAGGCGCAGGGGGAGCGGGCCCGGAGCGGCTCCTGCTCCCACACAGACCCGGGCGCTCACACAGGCAGAACGCACCATTTCAGGAGTGGACATGCGTGTCCTTTTGTTTCCCAGGGATTGTTTTTTGGGGAAGGACGATGGGCTAAATTTCTAGATTAGTTTTTTTAAAATTTATTTTCTCTTTATTGTTGGAAGAATTACAGAGGGTCCCTTTTTTCCATTGACCTTCCCTGCATCCCGTCACCCCCCTCCCTCCCCCGCTAGGCCTTCCCCGCACTAGTAGATCAGTTTCGGAAGACTTTCCTAATTGTTACGTCCTGCCTGGACCCCCTTTCACCGCCTCCTCTGCTCGGTCCGCAGTCACTGTCCGGGGACCTTCCCTTTCTCACGGACTGAGGGGCCCCCGAACCTGGGTTTCCAGACCTGCCCTCTCCCGAGTCACTGGCTAAGCACCGACTCTGTACTGGGTGTTCTCTTCACTGAAAATATTTGAAAAGATAGGCCTGCTGCTCTTGACTAAATGTTAGCCTTGGAAATTAGTTCTAAATTATGTTTAAGGTTGTAAATGAGCTTAGCATCCTGTGACGTGCATGGGAAATTGTTTTAAGGAGTTTAGCTACATAATGGTCCCAAGTAATTATGCCATTTTATTTTCCATACAGTATTGATTTTAATTGTAACACTGATGAGCACTGAGGACACTTCACATTCACTCATGTAAAGTGATTGGATGAATTGAGGTCTGGTGACAGCTGATGGGTTTAATGGAAGCTTAGATTCCATTTGCATTTCAGTGGTATATTATGGCTGACTTTAGAAAACTTTTTAAGTAGGTTTTCTTGGTAAATTAAAGGATTTGGGGGGATGATTATGAAATAATTGATTAAAAGGTGTGTAATATTAGTTTTCATTGAACTTAAACTTGTATGGGTTCAATTTAAATCCTAATTCAATACATTTTAGATTTTATATTTCCTGGAACTCCTCTGGAGCATTAATTTTGTCATGCTTGTCATTCTAATCTAATGATGATTTAATGTCTGCAAACCTGAATAAATTTATATGCAAGGAACTCTATGTGTCTAATCAATGAAGGTTGAAATTTGGCAAATGAGATGATAAAAAAATGGAAAATTTTAAATAGAAAATGAAAATAATGATTATACATTAGAAAGTACTTTTATTAATGTTCTTGGCTAGTAAACACATCTTTTTTCCTCTTCTTTTTATCGTGTAATATTTAGAAGGTGATTGGACCTTGAAAGAAGTAGCTACTACTAAATGGTGAAGAGTATTTAAATTAGAGCAGACTCTCAATGCTCACTTTCTATCCTCTTTCCCTGAATTATAAAAAATTACAGAGAATTTGTAATTCTCTAGAATTAGAAATAAAAAGCAGAAAGAGGCTAGACCACCTTCTAAAAGCTCCTCCACCTTCCCCAGGAACCTACAGAGGCACTAGAATGTTCTCCAATGAAAGCATTCCTTCACTGGATTATTGCTAACAATGCAGAACTTAGAACTTGGGGTAGACAGTCATGCTGGATGGAAACTCCGGGCTTAGGTTCCGGGGGCAGCAGCCCCTCCTCAGTAACCCGGGAGCCGCCTGGTGTGACATGGCTGCTCTCTCTCAGAGATCCCGGCCCTGCGAGGCAGGTGGTGCAGCCCGAGAACTCACACAGGAGGTCTCACTGCGGTCCTCCACCTCCTGGCCACCGCCTGCGGGGGAAGGAGACGGTCCGAGCAATAGCAGGTGTCTGCGCCCGAACGGGTGAGTGTGGGTGACTCTATAAGAAAACCTCCGATAGCGGTCGCCGGCAGTGAGGGCGGGCTTTGAGGTGGAATGAAATCTCGATGTAATGATGGTTCAGGCTGAATAAGGAGAAATGAGCAGAGGATCACAACTGTTTTATGGCAAATGATGGAAAGCAAACCATACATTTATGAACCCGGTGATCCCCTCTCAGAGGCCAGCACTAACCCTGCCTGTGACTCAGGAGCCAGGGAGCGGGCGGTGGCTGTGGACGCGGGCTAGGAGCGGGGTTTCCCGCGAAGCCCCCGGCTGGCTCCTCTGAGAGTGACCGATGGCCCCTCAGTGCCAGAGGCTGACCGATGGCCCGGCCCCTCAGTGCCAGAGGCTGACCGATGGCCCCTCAGTGCCAGAGGCTGACCGATGGCCCCGGCCCCCCAGTGCCAGAGGCTGACCGATGGCCCCTCAGTGCCAGAGGCTGACCGATGGCCCGGCCCCTCAGTGCCAGAGGCTGACCGATGGCCCCTCAGTGCCAGAGGCTGACCGATGGCCCCTCAGTGCCAGAGGCTGACCGATGGCCCCTCAGTGCCAGAGGCTGACCGATGGCCCCGGCCCCCCAGTGCCAGAGGCTAACCGATGGCCCCTCAGTGCCAGAGGCTGACCGATGGCCCGGCCCCCCAGTGCCAGAGGCTGACCGATGGCCTGGCCCCTCAGTGCCAGAGGCTGACCGATGGCCCCTCAGTGCCAGAGGCTGACCGATGGCCCCGGCCCCCCAGTGCCAGAGGCTAACCGATGGCCCCTCAGTGCCAGAGGCTGACCGATGGCCTGGCCCCTCAGTGCCAGAGGCTGACCGATGGCCCGGCCCCCCAGTGCCAGAGGCTGACCGATGGCCCCCCAGTGCCAGAGGCTGACCGATGGCCCCCCAGTGCCAGAGGCTGACCGATGGCCCCCCAGTGCCAGAGGCTGACCAATGGCCCCCCAGTGCCAGAGGCTGACCGATGGCCCCTCAGTGCCAGAGGCTGACCGATGGCCCCGGCCCCCCAGTGCCAGAGGCTGACCGATGGCTCGGCCCCCCAGTGCCAGAGGCTGACCGATGGCTCGGCCCCCCAGTGCCAGAGGCTGACTGATGGCCCCCCAGTGCCAGAGGCTGACCGATGGCCCGGCCCCCAGTGCCAGAGGCTGACCGATGGCCCCTCAGTGCCAGAGGCTGACCGATGGCCCCTCAGTGCCAGAGGCTGACCGATGGCCCCTCAGTGCCAGAGGCTGACTGATGGCCCGGCCCCTTAGTGCCAGAGGCTGACCGATGGCTCGGCCCCCCAGTGCCAGAGGCTGACTGATGGCCCCCCAGTGCCAGAGGCTGACCGATGGCCCGGCCCCCAGTGCCAGAGGCTGACCGATGGCCCCTCAGTGCCAGAGGCTGACCGATGGCCCCGGCCCCCCAGTGCCAGAGGCTGACTGATGGCCCCCCAGTGCCAGAGGCTGACCGATGGCCCGGCCCCCAGTGCCAGAGGCTGACCGATGGCCCCTCAGTGCCAGAGGCTGACCGATGGCCCCGGGCCCCCCAGTGCCAGAGGCTGACCGATGGCCCGGCCCCTTAGTGCCAGAGGCTAACCAATGGCCCGGCCCCTCAGTGCCAGAGGCTGACCGATGGCCCGGCCCCCCAGTGCCAGAGGCTGACCGATGGCCCCTCAGTGCCAGAGGCTGACCGATGGCCCGGCCCCCTCAGTGCCAGAGGCTGACCGATGGCCCCTCAGTGCCAGAGGCTGACCGATGGCCCCTCAGTGCCAGAGGCTGACCGATGGCCCCTCAGTGCCAGGGGCTGACCGATGGCCCCCCAGTGCCAGAGGCTGACCGATGGCCCCTCAGTGCCAGAGGCTGACCGATGGCCCCGGCCCCCCAGTGCCAGAGGCTGACCGATGGCCCCTCAGTGCCAGAGGCTGACCGATGGCCCCCCAGTGCCAGAGGCTGACCGATGGCCCGGCCCCCTCAGTGCCAGAGGCTGACCGATGGCCCCGGCCCCCCAGTGCCAGAGGCTGACCGATGGCCCGGCCCCCAGTGCCAGAGGCGGCCGTTCCCCCCTCCTCTCCCTGCGCCCGGGCTGGGCTGACATGGCAGGCGGGCTTCTCCTCCGTCCCACAGAGGAGGGAGCGGCGGGGCCGGGAGCCCCCAGGCTGCCCGGGTCCCTCCGGCCTCAGACACGCTGCCCGCGGGGCCTCCAGGTGCCCCCATGCGGTCCTGTCCTCCTGGTTTTGTGCGTGAACGTTACCGCGCAGCCAGACGTCTGCTCAGAGGGCCCGTGTGGCGCCGTTATCTCATGTTCCCGGTGTGACTTCTCCGGAAAACATGCTCCCAGGACTATCATGTTACACTGGTGTCATTCCGCCTCCCGCTCCGTTTGACGCCTTCACATCAGGAGGACAGAGGTGCGGGCGCTGCCCAGGCCTCCGGGAGCCAGGCCTCCTGAGTGGGCCCTAGCCCTGGCCCCCGTCCACGGGCCTCACTGGGGACCCTGCGGGGAGGCCCCGCGGCAGGAGGGAGCTGGGCCGTGCGGGTGTCTGGGTGGCTTAGCTCCTCACAGCGGCTGGAAAATACAGAAAAGCTCCTCTTACCTTCGTTTCTTAAGGATCTGATACGCGTTTGAGTGACATATCGTAGTTTGCTTTAT
The DNA here is from genome assembly GCF_964339955.1 of Pipistrellus hanaki. NCBI lineage: Eukaryota > Metazoa > Chordata > Mammalia > Chiroptera > Vespertilionidae > Pipistrellus > Pipistrellus hanaki. The sequence goes on from NC_140507.1 coordinate 1,270,778, forward strand.
GGAACAGATAAAACATTCTCCTTCATGCATTAGCTTTGTTGTCAGGATGTAAGGCCAGCAGCTTTGTGAGAGGAAGACAAGCTGGCACAGCTCTGCCGATGGGTGTGGAGACCATCTCCCTACCTCGGCCCCTCTGTGCCAGAGGCTCCGAGTGGCTCAGACCAGGACACGCCCACAGTTAGCTCCCAGGCTGACCCGTTTGACCTTTACTGGACTGCTGTTTATTTATTTTACATTATTTTTATTGTGACTTAAAACATTTTATTTTTATTGTTGGAAGTGTTTCAGATGTCTGCTCTCCCCGCGCCCCCACCATTCACCCCCTCCTCCCACTTCCAGCCCCTCCCCGGCCTCCCCACGCTGTGGGCTGTGCCAGGGCGATGCACACTTGCATCTAAGTTCTCTGGTTAATCCCCTCAGGCTCCCTCCTCCCCGTCCTCTGGGAATCATCGGAACAGGAGAGACCTGAGAGCATTATGCTAATTAAAATAAGCCAGTCGGAGAAAGGCAAATAGCACTTGCCCTCACTTACATGTGGAATCTAATGAATAAAATAAACTGACAAAACGGGTCCAGAGACATGGAGGCATGAGCTGGGCTGTGTTTTAAAGCTACAGCTCCGTCAAGGTGAAATTGATATACAGCAGCCTGAGACTACATAAAGGCACAATGGTTAGTTTGATATGTGTACACCATGAAATCACCACCACGACCAAGATAGCGGACATGTTTGTCCTCTCCTCACACAGCACTGAGGGAGCTGTGATTCCTTCATCAGTTGTTTGCACACGTCCCGTCATCAATGGCCGATCTGATTTTTGTCACTGAATATTAGTCTGTATCTTCTAGAGTTTTATCTAAAATGAAGGGCTGTAGCCTGGCCAGCATGGCTCAGGGGTTGAGCATTGACACCTATGGACCAGGAGGTCCCAGTTCAATTCCCGGTCAGCACATGCCTGGCTGTGGGCTCAGCTCCCAGTAGGGGGTGTGCAGGAGGCAGCCGATCAGTGATTCTCATCATTGATGTTTCTCTCTCTCTTTCTCTCTCCCTTCCACTCTGCAATCAATAAAAATATATTAAAAAATAAAAGAAAATGAAGGAATGTAATGTTTTCTTTTTGCTTTACTTATTTTGCGATTCATGCATGTTTGGTGCATGTATCAATTGTTCATGTTTATTGCCAGTAAGAACTGTGTTGTATGGATATACAGTATGTTTATCCACTCATAGGTTGATGAGTATTGGGATTATTTTGAGGCTTGGACTCATAACTAAAGCTGGTGTGAACATTTGTGTGTATCTATGTACATACATTTATTTTTCTCTTGGGTAAAATATAGGGCTCGAGTGTTGGCATCATATGGTAAGTATTCTAGCAGCTCAGCTGCCAAGTTTCCAGTTCTGGGTAATCACTGTCTGTGAGCGTAGGGGTCTGTTTGGGGCTGTCCCTTTGTCCCATTGTCCTGTTTGTCTCATCTTACACCCACACCGCACGCCTTTGACCCAAGTAGCTTTATCATCTTGAAATCAGCTGGCATTATTGCTCCAACTGTGTTCTTCGTCTTCAAAATCCTTTTTGCTGTTCTCTATGGATCTTAGAGCCGGTTTGTCAGTTTCTTCCAAAGGTCTGCTGGGATTTTGATTGGGATTACACTGAACTTATAAATCAATTTGGGGAGAATTAACATCTGAACAATATTAAGTCTTTCAAATCATGAGCAAGATCTTTGGGTCGCTGGAATTTAGAACCGTGTCTGGGTGTAAAGTGTAAATCACACTGAATCACCGAACAGGAAGGAAAGCCAAGGGGATTCTGGGTGCCTCCCAGTTAGAATGAGCAAGACTCTGGCATTGGGCTTCCTGCTTGAGTCGCCTGACCAGGTCCCCACAGGATTCTCACTTACCGTGCGGTGTCTGACTATTAGATGCCTTTCCCCACATAGTAATCCTCTCCACACGCATCCTGTCATGCAGGTGCCACGTGACCGTGGATATGTACACGCACCTGGTCTGCCCACACCCTCCCAGGTGGTGGGCATCTTGGGTGAGGTTAGCGGTCCGAGAATATCCACCTTCTCTTCTGACAGCTCCCCTTCCTGGGAGTTCCCTGCGGGGAGGGCAAAGGAGTGTCAGCGAGAAGATGAAGCCGTTGTTGACAGGAGGCAGCTGAGCTGGGAAGGGAAGAGGGGGCCACAGGCGATCAGACAGCCGGTCTTCACTGGGTACGGCTTCCTGTGGGGAGGCCCTGATGGCTTTGAGCCCACGCTTTGACTTGGTGACGGCTCATCCCCACCGTGGCGGGTGCCACAGGCCCGCGTAGCCAGTTGTGTAAAGATGACACGTGGATTGGTGACTGGGCCCCTGCAGATTTGTGGAAACCCCTTTCACGTCCCACGTGGTTCAGGGTTCGGGTTCAGGGTTCGGGTTCTGGAGAAGGCCGCACACAATGCAAAGAGACTAGAAAAGCATTAATTTGGGAGATGGGGGCCAGGCGGGAGCCCCAGAGAGGACTACCACTGGCTCTGGCTTTGCCATCCCTTTCGTTAAGATTAAGATTAAGGGATACACCCACATCCCTCCGACAGGAAATGCCAATAAGAGCCAATCATAAGACTAACTGGAGGGAGCTGCTTCAGCACCAATGTCTCAGTCGAGCAGTGAGTGATTAGCCCTGAGCTTTCAGAGCAGTTAAGGTTGACCGGCCTTCGTCCTGGCCACACCTCTCTGCCAGCGAGACAGTGACCGGCTGCCGGCGTTGATGAACCCCAGGTGCTCAGGGACAGGCCGAGGCACGTTTGTCCGTGAGAGCGGGCCGTGCGGCCCTCCCACGTGAACACCTCTCCCCGGGTGGCTGGTGTCCAGGGCGGGCAGTGGCCGCCCGGGTGCGGACTGTCCCTGTGCTGCAGAGCTGGCCTCGGAGCTGGAGCCTCTTCTCTGTAAGGGCGGGGAGATGAACAGGGACTCCCTGGGTCAGGCACTGGGCACACTGGGTGTCTCAGCACCCTGCATTCCCCACTTCCTCCCTGTGTTTGTGTCCTCCTGCCACGGCCGCCCTGTGAGCGTGAGCGGCGTGCCCGATGCCCGCCTTTGTTCACGGCGGTGAATTATTTGTTCAGCTCACCTCCTCCGCGTTTGATCTTTCCTCTCAGCGGCCAGGCCTCTGCCCCGCACGGCCCGTTCCTCCCGTGCAGCTGCCCGCACGCACCTCGCATGACTTATAGATCAGAGCGGGCGGGACACGCGTTTCTGACAAAGCAACAAGCAGCCTGCCCGGACCGGCCTGGACACAGAGGCCGGGGCTGCTCCTGCTCCCAAACCAAGCTGTAGGGTTACGTTCTGAATGTAATTTAGAGTCCGGAACATGCTACCTTCTGTACAGCCAGGCTGCAAGTACCGGGACTTAATAAGCATTGGCCAAAAAATAAAATAAATAAAATCACAAAATAACCGGGTGGTAGATAGTGTTCTGCCAATTAACAGTTTATTTTATTTTTTTTAAATCTTCATTGTTGCAACTATTACATATGCCCTCTCTTCCCCTCCCCCACATTGACCTCTTCTAGCCCACCCCCACCCCCACCCCAGGTGGGTTTATTTTATTAGCTGCGGAATGAACGTGTCACTGTGAGAGCCGGCGGTGCTTGTTTGTGACTTCTTTAGAACAGGAACCAGGCAGAAATACCCAGCCCCGGTAATGGGGGCTTGAAAACCGTTTATGTCAAATATGTTAGAACTTGAAATAGTTGGAGACTGGGACCCAGATCCGGGGTAATTAACCAACAGAGCTGACAGATGTCAGCCAATGCTAATGGAATGTGTAGCCCTGACTGTTTTCCAGCTCGCAATTAACTGCCCAGATGATGGGGCCTGATTTTGGCACTAACTGCTTATTAGGGAGGGAGAGGATGACGAGTGACCAGCCCGGAGAGCCAGCCGAATGCCCAGTCCGCTGTGTCTCCGCAGCTGGAGGAGCGGCAGGGCCAGGCCGCGCTGAGGCTGGCTGTGAGCTCCCTCCTCGCCCGCGCTGCCGAGGGGAGCGGTTTGTGGGGTTCGGCTCCGGGTGACCTTGAAGGTGGCGAATCCGTGGGCAGCAAACACAGCTTTCACTTGGAGATTCTCCGTACACAGTTATTGTCCTCAGGCCGGTGATGTCACCATTGGAAGTTCCATAAAAAATGCAGATAGATAATTTCAAGTTCAATTAAAGCGAAGCGGGACGCAGTCTGCCAGCATGAGTTGGCGACCTGAATGCGGACGCGGGGACGGAGCGGCTCAGTGACAGAGCGCACGTTTGTGCTCACGGGCGGCCTTCCCCCGGCGCAGAGGGCGATGCTGCCCGTGCGGCTGGCGAGCAACAGGTGGCACCGGGCTGCTGCCCAGCACACGTGCCCCCTGGCACCAGCCTCGCCTTTGGCTTCCGGTGGCCTGCTCCGTGCCCAGCCTGCAGGAGCGCCGTGTGCCCGCAGTCCCCGCGCCCGGCGGTGACCGCGGCGGGGCACCTGGGCCCGGCACTCCGGAGGGGCGGACAGGCAGGCACCCCAGGCCTCTCTGGGGGCGTCTTACTGTCTTGCTACCGGAGGTGGAGAAGCCCCCGGAGGAGGCACAGGCGACTTGTGTTGGGATCTGAAGTTGCCCGGGTGAAAAGGGAGGGGAGCAGGGAGAGGGCAGGGCTGGTGCGGAGGTCGTTGGAGGGGGGCAGGAGGTGCTTAGAGAAGGTCCGGGGGGGGGGGGGCAGAGAGCCGTGGGTCAGGTGATAGAAGGTTCTGGAGGGGAGAGCCCGAGCTCGCAGGCCAGAACGCCCATCGCAGGAGAGGTCTTCCCGCCAGAGACTCAGCGGCTGAGGCCGCTGCTTAGAGGCCAAGGCCATCGGCAAACACAGACAGTCACATTACGATTCAGAACAGCGGCAAAATCACATAGTGAAGCAGTTTTACGGCCGGGGTCTCCAGCACCTGAGGAGACCCCGCGTTAGGAAGGGTGAGAGCCGCGGCCATAGAGCGAAGGGCGCCCCCTGGAGGGATTGAGGGAAGGGGTAACAGGAGCACCTTCGGTTTGATAAGAATCTCTGGTTGATAAGGGTCTCTGTGGTTTGATAAGAGTCTCTGTGGTTTGATAAGAATCTCTGTGGTCTGATAAGGGTCTCTGTGGTTTGATAAGAGTCTCTGTGGTTTGATAAGAATTTCTGTGGTTTGATAAGAATCTCTGTGGTTTGATAAGGGTCTGTGGTTTGATAAGGGTCTGTGGTCTGATAAGGGTTTCTGTGGTTTGATAAGGGTCTCTGTGGTTTGATAAGAATTTCTGTGGTTTGATAAGAATCTCTGTGGTTTGATAAGGGTCTCTTTGGTCTGATAAGGGTCTCTGTGGTTTGATAAGGGTCTCTGTGGTTTGATAAGAATCTCTGTGGTCTGATAAGGGTCTCTGTGGTTTGATAAGAGTCTCTGTGGTTTGATAAGGGTCTCTGTGGTTTGATAAGAATCTCTGTGGTTTGATAAGGGTCTCTGTGGTTTGATAAGAATCTCTGTGGTCTGATAAGAGTCTCTGTGGTTTCTTAAGAGTTTCTGTGGTCTGATAAGGGTCTCTGTGGTTTGATAAGGTCTCTGTGGTTTGATAAGAGTCTCTGTGGTTTGATAAGAATCTCTGTGGTCTGATAAGAGTCTCTGTGGTTTCTTAAGAGTTTCTGTGGTCTGATAAGGGTCTCTGTGGTTTGATAAGGGTCTCTGTGGTTTGATAAGGGTCCCTGTGGTTTGATAAGAGTCTCTGTGGCTGCGATGAGAACACGGCCTGAGGTGAGCAGCTGGCTGTGGGTGGCGCCGTCAGGAGTGGTTACCGTCGTTTGGAATAAGCATGGGCGCTGACAAGAGGCGCAGAGCGAGATGCCCGTGCCCAGCGCTCCCCGCGCCCACTCTCCCACAGACACCGTGTGCTCTCCCGGGACCTGCCCGCTCTGCTGTCTCCTGGGAGGGACGGCCCAGCTCTGTCCCCGCGTCTGAGTCAGTGATGGACCCTCCAGGCCCCGGCCCAGCTCTGTCCCCGCGTCTCAGTCAGTCATGGACCCTCCAGGCCCCGGCCCAGCTCTGCGCTCCCTCCCGGGGCCGCTCCGCAGAGGCTCCTGGCCTTCACCGCCGCCAGCGGTTTGGCCTGCGGGACCGCCCCCCCCCTCCCCCCCCCCCCCGACACCTCCCGAGACCCAGCCTCTCGGCCTCCCGCCACTCCGAGCTCCCTTTCCGCACACTGGCTCTCTGCGGCCTCCTCCCTTCTCTCTCTCTCTCTCTCGTGTTTGTGCCCCGGGTTTGAGGAACACGTGTCTGTGGAGTGGGGGGGGGGGGGGGTGACTTCAGGGTGTAATTCCAGGAGCAGGGGTTCTGAGGAGGGGGCTCCTCACTCCACCGGGAACAAGAAAACAGGAATCTCTCCAGGCTCTTTTCCAACGTGGTCACCCAGAACTGGACACTCTGTGTGCCCGGGCGCTCCCAGAGGCCACATCTGTCACACACACACACACACACACACACCCATGTGCCTTTCCGCCCCGCAGCGAGCGGGGCCTCTCGGTGACGGGAAGTACCCGCCCCTGCAGCAGGTGCCTGAGGGGCAGGGGGAGGGTGGGCCGTGTTCCCGTGGGGATGGAAGCCCCTTTTCTGCTCTGATGTCGTCACTCCAGTGGGATGAGGGCCCGGCACCCCGATCTAGCCGGGCACGGGGGTGACCCACGTGTCCTTGGCTCACAGGGATGTGGTTGTGTTTGTTTTTTCCTGTGGCGTTCAAGAAGTTTCCTGCCTCGAAGGCCCTTCCTGGGTTAGAGACAAGGCTTTCTGGGAGATGTGAGCCCCCATTGGCGTTGTCCCTGCAGCCTCTGCCCCGGGCGGGGCCCGAGAACTGTCATTCTCTGGTGTGTGTCCCCCCCGCCCCGCGGTGGCCTCCCCTGCCGAGGCCGCAGTCCGCTCCTCGGAAAGCCGACCGGAGGGAGGGAGGGAGGCGTCCGCCCTCCTCACTGCCTTCAGTGAAAACACACGCTTCCCCGGGGATAGCAGCTCCAGCCATTTAATTTATCCTCGGTTTGTGTATGTCGGTGCTGTTTGGAGTCTGTAATGGCCTCGGTGTGGATCTGCGTTCTGCCGGCGCACAGCATTAATTGCCGTGATTTGTCGCGGGCCTCTGTGTGCTTGGCGTGTTGCTGCTGCCAATCCCCCCGGAGCCATGGATTAGCGGACGTTTCTCCATCTTGCAGACGAAGAACACGAGGCTCGTGGAGCTGAATTAACACAGGTCTGAGGGAGGGAGCGGACCAGGACTGTCCTAGCCTGGGTATTCTGCCCTTGGCCTTTCCCATCCGATTGCCAGCAGATAGCCAGCATCTCAGAGCGGGCAGAATTTCCACCGGCCCGTCACACACAGCAACACTGAATCACTCTGTCAGTACTTCATCTGACTTATATTTAAAATAGGGCCTTTTACTTTATTTTCCTCTTTCATTAATCTCTCCTGACTTGACCTTTTGCAGAGTCTGCTGCCCATAACGGTTCTCAGAGAGGAGCCCGGCCACACAGCCCCGGACAGGCGCCGACTCACTCGGGAAGGCGCTCCGTTAGCCGGCGTGACCCTGGCTCTGCCGGCAGCGCCGGTTACCGTCCTCTGTTAGCCGGCGTGACCCTGGCTCTGCCGGCAGTGCCGGTTACCATCCTCCGTTAGCCGGCCGTGAACCTGGCTCTGCTGGCAGCGCCGGTTACCGTCCTCCTTCGCTTCCGGCTCAGCAGCCTCCCAGGGGCGTGAGGGCCCAGGCTCCGCCAGGCCCGGGTTCGAGGGCTCCTCCATTGCTCTCAGGATGACTCCTCCGTATGTGAGCTGCCATTCCAGTGGGTCCTGGGAGGAGGCTGCTCCCTAACCTGCCGCCGTCGCCATCTCGGATCCCTCTAGAACAGGTCTCACACGGAGACTGGGAGTGAGAGACTGGGAGTGAGAGAACTATATCGAGTTAAATATTTTGGATCCATTTAAGTCTGTCAAGTCTGTGCTTTTAATTTTCTCTGGCAGATTCCTCACAGTGCACTGTAAAATAGCATTGTAGGACAAGTTAGCAGCGATTCTAAGCAGTTTCAAACAAGATTAACCTGTATTTAGGTTCAGTCCCTAAGAGATAACTGAGATGGAGCCAGAGGCGCTGCACAGCGCATGGTGATGCCCGGAAGTGGTTTTACGTACACGTGTGTGGCTGCACTGCCCGGTGGCTTTACCTATGAGACTGTCGCTTTAACATAAGCTTATTCTCTTCAAAATCCTTGTCAGACTTTGCACTTATGTGACTTATCTTTTCAGACACCATGTAATCAATACCACAGCTTTCAAGACAAAAATGGAAAAGAGACAGATAAATTCTGGGAAGGGACAGGTAGTGGAGCTCATGCGAAATGTGGATGGATCTGGGTGTACAGGGGACAGAGCTCTGAACTCGAAATCTTATTAAAACCTTTGAAGGTGCAGATACAACAACTGTCATATAAAAAGGGTTCTCTACTCAACAGGCTTATAATTCAGTATTATTTATTACTAGAGGCCCGGTGCATGAAATCCTGCACAGGGGTGGGGTGGAGGGAGGTGTCCCTCAGCCCAGCCTGCACCCTCTCCAATCTGGGATCTCTCGAGGGATGTCTGACTGCTGATTTAGGCCTGATCCCACAGGGATTTGCCCTAAACCAGCAGTTGGACACCCCTCTCACAATCTGGGACTGCTGGATCCCAACCGTTTGCCTGCCTGCCAGCCTGATCATCCCCTAACCACTCCCCTGCCAGCCTGATCAATGCCTCACCGCTCACCCCCAACTGCCCTCCCCTGCAGGCCTGTTCCCCCACAACTGGCCTCCCCTGCTGGCCCAGGTGCCCCTAACTGCCCTCCCCTGCTAGCCTGATCTTTGACAATATGGGGTGGCCATCATGTGTGAGGGTGTGAGGGTCAATTTGCATATCACCTATTTATTATATAGGGTATCTATCTTAACATATTAAATAAACATTAAACTACATTGACGAAGCAATATTTTGTGTTCATTTTTTTAAGTTACAAAAGTGAAATAACTCAATTGTAACCATTTACATATTCTGAAGGAAAAGTAAATTATTTTCCCGGGCCTCCTCCTCTTGGCTCTCCCTTTTCTCAGCTATTGTTTCAACATTGTGGGGTTTATCTGTTCCCACCGGTGTCCGTGATCGAGCACGCACAGACTCAGACACGACCTGCCACTTCCTGTCCCCCTCCTGGCTGTCCGGCCGCCGTTCTCCAGAGCGCGCGCTTCATTCGGGGGCGCTGGCTTCCTGGCGTCTGTCCTCAGTTTGGCTCAGGTGAGCGCATAGCAGCGGTCCGCAGGTGTGGGCACTTCTGCCTTTGGTTGTAGCCGCTTCTCCGTGCCTGCGGCGAAGCGCTTCTCCATGGCATCTGCCAATATTCCCACCGAGTGTCTTCTGTTAAGTCAGTCTGCACGCGTGTGTGTGGCTGTGGCGCTGTACTGCCAGGTGGATTTACCTATGAGATCGTCGCTTTAATGTCAATTTATTCTCTTCAAAATCTCTGTCAGGCCTTATATATCAAGGATAGGAGCACTTTGATGATTATTTCTTTCGGAAGAATTCTTTTTGTATCAGCCTATAAATTTTTGAAGGAGTTTATGATTTTTTTGCTCTATAATAAATAAAAGATATTTTTTATTATTAAAATTGTCTATCTTTATATCATCGTGGGCTTCCTATCTTCCTAGTTCTAGAAATAGCCTCTTAACTTTTCTCATTATGAATGATACTGTCTTATTTTTCATACGGAAACCTTTAATTCGTCTGGAATAGCTTCTCCGTACGGAGAAATGGAAGGGCAGCCTTTGCCTCTTTCCTGATTGATCGCCATTTCCTGTGCCAATGCCATTTAGTAAATAAACCGCCTTTCCCTCCGAGTTTAAAGGGCATCAGTATTCTTTTAACATACTTCAGAGATTACATTTCTTCTTCGGGTTAATCCAGTTTCAGCGAGGTGAAGGCTTTTCAAACGCGGGACTTAGCTAATTGGGAAGGTCATTGCTCTGAGCTCCCGGGCCAGAGGCTGCCTGCCGACGGAAATGGCGAGCCCAGAAAGGCTATTGCTGCGAACAAACCCACTAATCCGGGCGATGGGACACTTCAGGGCCCGGGGAGAAAGGGAAGATCGGGGTACGCATTCAGCGCTTCTTCCAAAGCAGGATCGGATATGTCCTGTGAAGAAAGCCAAGTGTTAAATATGAGAACACCCCTCCCCCCGCCCCCCAAACGTCCAGAGACATCAGGCTCACAGGCCTTCCTCCTCCGTGGCGAGCTCTTGGGGATGGCTGTCCGGGGGGCTGTGTGAGGATGTGGGGTGGGGACACCCCAAAGCTGTGCTCACGGAGGGATCTGCAGGCAAACGGCCCACTTGCAGGTTTATTTTGGGCTCATCCTTCCAGTCCGCCCGCACGGGGATCGGCCCAGCTGTGGCCCAGCTTCTCCCCTGGGGGATGTGAGTCGTGGGGCGGGTGACTCAGCGTCACGCCTCCCGCCCTCTTGGCTGGGAACGCTGAGGATCCCTCCACCGGCCGGGAGGAGGGAGGCGGAGGGGCCTCAGTCCCTCCGGCCGGGAGGCAGCGGGAAGGTTTCATCAGCTTGGGAAGGGCTGGCTACCCATTGCGTTATAGGGTGACCGTCGTCTTTGGAATCAGAAATAGCCTCTTGCACACAAGGACCCTCAATGGAACAGCTCCACCGTCCGACAGTGAGCACACACGCACACAGACTTTGCCGTATTCCTAAGAAGGACCATGGGAGGCTGTTAAATATTGTATTTGGTGAATGTGTGCAGCAGATGAATGTTCTCCCTGGATTCTGTTCCGTCTGGGAGCAGTATCGGCAGTGGACACCCAGCATTTACACTCAGAAGGTGCCACATAGCCAGCAGGCTCCTGTGGCTAGTCTGTTTCTTCACCGACGCTCAGAGTCAGCTCTGCCTTCGGGGCCTGGGAGGCTCGGGGGAACAAGGATGTGCGTGGTGGTCTCTTCTGTCCAGAGGCTGAGGCTCGGGGACAGGTGCCCCGTGGCACTGAGAGGCTGTGGTTAGCAATCCCAGCGGCTCAGGGTGCTGTGAGCATGCCGAGGGCCCACGGCTCAGACTGGGTGCGGCTCCAAAGGACTTCCGGAGGCGGTGACATGGGAGCTGAGCTCAGCAGGGAAAGGGTTCGCCCGGCAGCGGGCCTGACCGATGTGGTGGGCCTTGACCTTGGGCCTTGATCTTGGGTGGACGGTTCCTTCCCTTTGTTCTCTGTCAGGATCGCTGTGGCTGCCCCGGGTCCTTGGTCTTTCCATGTACACGTGTGAACAGCCTTGTCTGTTCTCCGTGACTAGTTACCGGGCTGTGATAGAAACCGTGCCAAACGGTAGGCCAGTTTGGAGGAGAACGGAGATACTGTAAGAAGAGATTTGCCAGCGTGGATTCTGGTAGTTTCCATGCTCACGGTGCCGTCTGTCCTCTCATCCCTCAAGGACAGCGGGTGGACACGGGAGTTGTTTTCCAGCCTGGAAGCGTGTCACCCCCCGGCCTCCACGTTTCTGCTGAGAATCGGTCCCTTGAATCAGGATTCCTCCGGAAATAAGGTGTTTCTGTCTGGCCGGCTTCAGGCAGGCTTTTCTTTAGTCGTGGTGGAGAATTTTTTGGGTTTATCACATCAAGGTTCATTCCTCTCCTTGAATCTGTGTGTTTATGTCTTTTGCTAAATTTGGGGGATATTGAGCCCTTCTCTCTCCAAGGATTCTCAGCCCCACGGCTCCCTCCTCTCCTGGCCCCGGGGACCCGGGTTCTGGGTGTTTATTTCTGAGCCGCAGGCCCCGATGCCGTCACTTAGGCCCGGTGTGCTTTCTCTGTGGTCCTGATGTAAATTGTATTTCTCTCTTCACGTTCACCAGTTTTAGCCTGTTACTGTGTATCCCCGAAAATAAGGCATCCTCCGAAAATAAGACCTACTTACAGGTTTCCTTCTGAGTAAAATATAAGGCATCCCCCGAAAATAAGGCCCCCCTAGGCTAAACATGAGAGATTTGGTCCACTGATTCTGAAAGAAATGGAGTCACAAGAAATTCACCAGGAAATTCAGGAATTGGATTGTTATGATGATGTTCCAGAAGATGACGACATGATTGTCATTGAATAAATGAGTAAATTCTTGAGACTGTAGGATTCACAGTTTGTCTGCTTTGTGTTGACAACTACCGTACTACCGTACCGTATACAGGTAATAAATTTCCCTTATTTTCATTTAACAATAAATGTGTACCGTATTCTTCTTCATGGAAAAATAAGACAACCCTGAAAATAAGGCCTAGAGCATCTTTGGGAGCAAAAATTAATATAAGACACTGTCTTATTTTCGGGGAAACAGGGTACCTACATTCTCCTATTGAGTGCTTACAGCAAGTTTCTTTTTTTAAGTTCTGTTTTTGTATTGTATTTTTCGATTCTGTCGCCCTCATTGGGATTCTTTCTGATGACTCCTGTTTGTTTCCGGGCTGAGAGGTGTTCCCTTCCTTCTCCGGGCCTTTGTTCCGGGGGTGGTGGTGGGTGGCTGCCTGTTGGCCGTGTCTGTGATGGCGGCTGTAAAACCCTGTCAGAGATTTCCAGCCTGTGTGCCCTCCTCGGGTTGGCATCACTCGATGGTCCTCATTCCAGTTGTGGTTTTCCTGGTTTGGGGGATAGTGTCGGAGTTTAATTGTATCTTCGGCATTTTGGATCCTCTCATGGTTCCAGAGACACTGGGTTTCTAAGATCCTTGGTCCTGGTGGTTGGTTTTTTTTTGTCTCTCCACCCTGCCTCCTCCTTTCCCTCCCCTGTCCCCTTCCTCCCCCTCTCTCTCTCTCTCACACACACACACACACACACACACACACACACACACACACACGTGTCCTCCCCTCCCTTTGTTCTCCCAGTTCACAGCCTTTGGTCCAGTGAGAACGTAGCGCTTACATGTTAATGACGATTAACTGTTGTTCGTGGCTGGCTCACCCAGGTCGCTCTCAGGATATTTCTTTGCTTCACAGGTTCCTGTTTCCTATATACCCATTACGAGCTTATCCCCAGAGTCTTTGGCAGCTCAAGATGGACACCATTGTCAGCTGGCTTATCACCCTCCCCAGCTGCTCCTCCCACAGGCACGCTTCCGTCTTCGGAGCCGCTGGTTCTCGGCCGGCATGCACTCACAGCCACACCGGCCCCTCCTCCCGTCTCCTCCCTGGCAGGTCTTTGCATTCCGCTCGTCTCCCCAGCTCTCCTTTTACTCCGTGTCTGCTGAGCGCAGCCTCTGAAGTTCCTGAGAGTGCATGTTTGAGAGGTAAAGTTGTAGGTACTTTGATCTTTGAAAATATCTGTTTGTTCCTTTCACACTCGTCTGGGTATGAAATTCTTGGTTGAAAACCATTTTCCTTCAGAACTTTTTCTTTTACTGTGTAACTCTCTTTCTTCTTGTCTGTATGCAGGGAGATCTCCTCAGTTAATCCTTCCGTCTTCCTGTTGTTTTGTCTGCTAACATAATGTTGTTTTCCAAGAGCCCTTCCCCCCTTTTCCCCTAATATATATATGTATATATATATATATATATATATATATATATATATATATATATATATATATATATATATTTGTAAGGCACATCCATGCTTAGAGTCCTGGCAGGGAGCATAATTTTTTTGCTTATTGGGATATGTGTGATTTGACTGAGGAAAATCTAGAAAGCGATTTCGCATTAGAAAGATGTGTGTACAGCATATCTGCAGTTGGTTTCTACATGCGATATGAGATGGAGGTCAATATTGACTTTTCCGTGTGCATGTGTGTTAATGTGATCATTCCTCCCCTCTGTTTGCTCATGCTAATAGAGTCTATTTGTTTAACAGATTCTCTTTCCTCTCTCCTCACACACTTTTAATGGCTGACGTTTTATAAACAGAATTTATATTTAGTAGAGAACTATCCAAATTTGTTCTTATTTAAGATTGTCTTGATCATTATTGACTTTTTTTTGTATTTCCATGTAAATTTGTAGGATCAACTGTTGTTTCCTGGATTGTTTTAGGCATATCTTTCTAATGGGAAAATGCCTTCTAGATTTTCCTCAGTCATATCACACATATCCCAATAAGCACAAAAATACCTTTAAGATTTTGTATGGGATTGCATTAAACCTATAGCTCAACTCGGGGATTTGATGTCTTTACAGTACTATATCTTTTAATCCATGGCATTTGTCTCTTATTCTTTTTATTGTAATTTTTTTCATTTTTCAAGAAATTGCATGAGAATGTTGTCTGTCACCTGCAGTATCTTGCTCATTTAGCAGGAAGTTTGGAATATTTGTAGTAAATTCCTTTTTGCATAAGATATGTTTTCTTATGCTTCCTATATGCTTTATCACTGTAATGTGTTTTTGGTTTTAAAGCATTTGAGACTCGAGAATCTCTCATGTGTTTGTGTGTGTGGGGGTGTGTGTGTGTGAGTGTGAGAAACTTCATCTGGTGTTGGCAGGCAGTGCAAGGCTGGGGTGACCGCTCCCGAGGCCACCAAGACCCGCCCCTTCCTGTCCTCCTGCTTCTCCCTCCTCCACGTGCTGACCTTTGTCCTTGTGCGTGTGCCTCGCCGTTGGGGCATCACTTCTCTATTCCAGGCAGGAAGCAGGGACCGGGGCCAGGGACAGAGGGAGGTGCTGACAGACGTATCTGTTCTTTCTCTCTCTCTCAAAATCAGGAAAGCAAACGCCTTCCCAAGTGCCCACCCACCCCTGCTCCGTCCAGAACCAGAGCTCATGTTGGCCAGACTCCCTGGCCTGGACCCTGCAGACCGGTCAGTCATCAGGGCAGTGCGGTCACTACAGCTGGTTCAGACCAGCCATGACTCACGTCCTTGGCCTGGGTGGGACCCCACCCTCCATAACCATGTCCTTGGCCTGGGTGGGACCCCGCCCTCCATAACCATGTCCTTGGCCTGGCACCCACCCCCTCTGCTGCGATGGTAACTGCGGGGGTTTCTGCGGCAAAGAGGAGAAGGAGGCTGAGCAGGCAGGAAGCGCCGTCTCCTTTGTCCAGGCTTCCGTCTATGATCTGTTCCATTGATGCTCAGAAACTTCCTGAGCTTGGGTGGCAAAGGAAGCGATTTTACATTTTAGTAGTATCATTGTTTTGTCCAACACTTTAAAATGAAGTAATTCTAAGATACATGCTTATTTTGAAATCTGTTTTGTTGTTTATTAAGATACGGTGATATTTTCAGATGGTAAATGACATTTCAATTTCCATAAACTGCTGCTTCCTGGATTGTCTTAGGCATAATAGTGTTTATCTTTTTGATGGGAAAGTGCTTTCTGAGCGCTCCTCAGCCACACGGCGGGCGCACCGGGGCACAGTGAGCGGCGCCGCTGCCTGCGCCGGGGCTGCGTTTGGGTGACGGGGCGGTGCCGGCGTAAGAGCCGGAGGATGGTCATCGGCAAACTGAACCGCTCTCTCTGAGGAGCTTACTTAGTGACTTCCTCATTCTCAGGAACTCTGCTTTAGAATCCGAGTCAGTAAACATCTTTCTGTCTTTACAGGCTGTGGGTGTTACTGTCACCAAATAGCTGAAATCGGTTTTTGGATATCTTTTGTTATTTGATGACAACTCAGAGTTTATATCTGATTTTTTCCCCCAGGATTCAGAGAGAAAGAATGTGGAATGTGCTCATGGGGAGGAGAGGCTTTCTGATGGTCTGTGTGTCAGTGTGCCAGCAGTGGGCTCAGATACAGTCTCACCACACCGTTTCCACCGCCTGCGCCTGGACCTGCCATTTCTCCCTTCCTCCCCCCGTCCTAGGTGGTGGACTCTGGCCTGAGGCCCCCGTGGAGAACAGTGGGCTCAGGTTCACTCCTGTGCTGTCCGGCACTTGGCCTCCTTGTCCTTGGGAATGACGTGGTTAGAGAACTGACTCACCGGCCCCAAACAGCCCTCCAGTGAGCAATGGGAAAAGGAATGAATCTTATTGAACCCATTGACTCATGCGTCTTGTTAACTGGTTAACCGTGAAGATTACTTAACTCATGTATGGAAACCAGTTCTGGTTATCCACATTTTCTCATGGCTCTGGTCCTGGTCATTTGCTATTTTTAAAAAAAAAAGTAAAAATAATATATTGTTGATTTCAGAGAGGAAGGGGGAGGGAGAGAGAGGTAGACATCCAAGATGAGAGAGAATCCTTGATCAGCTGCCTCCTGCACGCCCCCTGCTGGGGATCGAGCCCGCAACTCTTGCATGTGCCCTGCCGCGGAGCGGAGCTGTGACCCTTTGGTTCAGAGGCCGGCGCTCAACCACGGAGCCACGCCGCTGGCTCATTTGGCGTTTCTAAAATCAGCAGCTTTAGACTAGGTTTCTGACTACAGAGCAGCCTTTTTGTCTTTGGAGAGAAATGTTTCCTTTCACATTCTAAATAACACAGGAACGTTCCAGCGCACACCACAGCCAGCTGGAGAAGCGCACACATCTGCAGTGGGAGCTTCACAGGCCGTTCTGTCCACACACACGGAATGACGGGCGGGAACCAGGGCAGAGCCCGGGGTGCGTGCGGGAGCTCAGCAGGAGACCGTCATCGCTGCGGGAGCTCGTGCCCTCTGGCTTCGCAGGGAGTGAGTTCTCTGTGTGTATCGAGAGGACTTTATCCTCAAGGAACAATGATGCGACCGGGCCAGGCAGCAGGAGGGCCTCTGGTCTCATTCAGAGCCCCTCTGCCGTCTGCACGGATGGCGTCTCCACACATCCCCCTGTGGCAGTGTCGGCTCTTTCCAATGCTCCCTCCGTCACTGCTCCAGGAGGAGGCGCTGCTGAGCTGACTCTGGAGCCTAACTGGCTGCTCGGACACTCGGGCAGGCGGGCCGCGCTCTCCTGTGTCCACTCCCGCGTCCGGAGGCCTGGGCCATTGCCTCCATCGGACACTCAGGCAGGCAGGCGGCGCTCTCCTGTGTCCACTCCCGCGGACGGAGGCCGGGCCACGCCCGTGTCAGACGGCCCTCCCCGCTAAGCGCTCCTGTCTCCGGCTCTCACCGAAATCCCGTCAAGCTCCTAATAGTGTGCTTGGACTCTGCTTAACCAACTGTAAAAATACCTTCAGATCTTTCACGCTCTTATTCTTGAGTACTATCACACCGACATCTTTCTCCGAGCGAAGCTTGTGAATGCACATTTCCAAAACGCTTGGGAGAAATTTGACTTCTTGTGTTAAAGCAAGATATTAAAGTTAAAACTCGAAATGCCTCCTCATCCTATCAATTTCTCTTCTTTAAAGAAAGCTATTTTTTAAGGCCAACATTTATAATGCAAGGATAATATTTGCTTAATATCTGATTCATAGTATGTTTTTAACATTCACGGTATGTGTACTATGTATGTATACACACATATAAGGTATCTTGCCTGAAATATATTTTAATTGTATTATTTATTTATAAGTGTAATTTTTTATAGCAGGTTTTTATAAAATACATCATGATTTTATATTGTGTATGGAGAAACACATGCATTTAAGTGAAATTTTTTTCTTTTTTTAGGATTTAAGCTATAATTTCCATTGAGTATTTAAAAAGCAATAGACTTCCTGTGGCTCAGTTCAGGCATCTGCTATCAGAGTGCGCTCGGGGAGGACTTCCCAGCGGAGGCAGGAAACTGGGGGGCTGCGGTGAGAGGGCCGCCAGCTGGAGTGAGGCTGCTGGGGTGACAGGGGGTGTCTGAGGACGAACCTTGCACCTCCTTTTTGACATGTGACCCGCCCCGCTTCTGGCTGACCCCGGGCCCTCAGGGTCAGTGTGCCACCGGTGACAGTCGGGCCTTCTCCAGAGGTTGTCCTGTTTCCACCCTTTGTTAACCCCTGGACATTCAACTGCAAAGAAAGCCACTGGACAGAAGTGAAACGAGGAGGAATCGGCAGATAAAACAGTGAGGGGCCTCCGCAGAGCTTCCAGTTTGGCGGCTGGAGACCGCAGTGGAGGAGTGCTACCTTCTCTTAGGGGCTCGGAGTGTCTGCCCCTCGGCTCCCCGTTATGTAATCCCGCCAGAGCGGTCCTCTCTCCTGGCATCGGCGTTCCGTCCCTGCTCCTGAGGTCTGAGGCGCTGGGCGTCGGTGGTGGGTCAGTGTGCTCCACGCTCCTCCTCCGGGCCGCGGGGCGGCCGTGCTGTCACATTGCTCCTCTGGCCGCTCCGCTCCGGGTCTGACGGAGGGCGGGCAGGAGTGGGGCAGCAGGCACTGGATGGCAGCCGCCCGGGGAGCACTTTGGGCTCCTGAGCTGGGGCTTGGCCTCTCTGGGCCGTTCCCGACCTCCCCTGCTCGGTCTGGAAAGCGGTCTCTCCTTTGAACCGCGTTCCATAGCCGCTCGCCATCCTCGCTCGTCACGCCCTGTTGTCGCGTTTGCTAACAATGACAGAGTACCAGGCGGCTACGGTGATCTGTGAGGAGACCACACGGTGTCCCCACCCCTTCGCCGCCGCAGAGGTGCACGCACAGCAGAAAGGGACTCTCCGCGGCTGAGGACTTTGACTAATGACTTAATATAGTTTAAATGGGCGCCGAATGCCTGGAGGCGCTGAGCTTCTAACATCGGAATATTTACACACCGTGGGAAGCGTTATGTACAGCTCACATTTCTTTCATCAATATCTTCTCTTTAGTTATTTTTTAAATTTCTGTTTTCCCCATCACCATTTCTGCCCCATACCCTCCACCCGCCCCCGCCGTCAGCACACAGAGGCGCGGTGGCTAGTGTGATGCCGTCCCCGGCCGGGCCGCTCTCCGTGCAGCAGGGAGGGATGCTCGCAGCGTGGGCGTGGGTGTGCGCGCCTCTCTGAGCGCGTGGTGGCGGAGCCGGCTTTTCCGAGGGGGATTTCCAATCGGAGTCCATCCAGGTCCTTTAGTGCAGAGGTCGGCAAACTCATGCATCCACAGCCAAATATCAACAGCACAACGGTTGACATTTCTTTTGAGAGCCGAAAACTGCCTTCTGCGCATGGGCCACGAAGTTTCAACCGCACTGTATGTGCGCACCCACACGTGGTGTTTTGTGGAAGAGCCACACTCAAGGGGCAAAGAGCCGCAGTTTGCCGACCCCTGCTGTTGTGGCCCGGAGGCGTGCCGTTAGCAGGAGCCCTGTGCACGGACTCAGCGTTTCTGACCGTGCGGCCGAGCTCATCGTCATCCCCCGCCATGGTTTCCTGCCGGCCGGTTCCGGGCCGGTTCCCGGGCCGGTTCCGGGCTGGTTCCGGACTGGTTCCGGGCTGGTTCCCGGGCTGGTTCCTGGCCGGTTCTGGGCTGGTTCCCGGGCTCCGGGCTGGTTCTGGGCTGGTTCCGGGCTGGTTCCCTGGCTGGTTCCGGGGCCGGTTCCCAGGCTGGTTCCCGGCTGGTTCCGGGCCGGTTCCGGGCTGGTTCCGGGCCGGTTCCCGGCTGGTTCTGGGCCAGTTCCCTGGCTGGTTCTGGGCTGGTTCCGGGCCAGTTCCCTGGCTGGTTCCGGGCTGGTTCCGGGCTGGTTCCAGGCTGGTTCCAGGCCGGTTCCTGGGCTGGTTCCGGGCTGGTTCCCTGGCTGGTTCCGGGGCCGGTTCCCAGGCTGGTTCCTGGCTGGTTCCGGGCCGGTTCCGGGCTGGTTCCGGGCTGGTTCCGGGCTGGTTCCAGGCTGGTTCCAGGCCGGTTCCTGGGCTGGTTCCGGGCTGGTTCCCTGGCTGGTTCCGGGGCCGGTTCCCAGGCTGGTTCCTGGCTGGTTCCGGGCCGGTTCCGGGCTGGTTCCGGGCCGGTTCCCGGCTGGTTCCGGGCCAGTTCCCTGGCTGGTTCCGGGCTGGTTCCGGGCCAGTTCCCTGGCTGGTTCCGGGCTGGTTCCGGGCTGGTTCCGGACCGGTTCTGGGCTGGTTCCAGGCTGGTTCTGGGCCGGCTGCCGGAGGACTTTCCTTCGGGTTTGACACCATGGCCTTCCTGGTGCGCCTGCCGGTTGAGGATCCCCCGGGCGTGCTGGCAGCGGCTCCCCCTTGGCCTCTGACAGGGAACGCACCTCCCGGGAGGCCCTTTGACCTTCAGGGCTTTCCTGCCGGAGACTGTTTCCCCAGGAGCGAGGCTCTGCTGAGGTTCCAGGCCGCAGCCGCCCTGGCGCATCCAGACGCAGGGACGGCCGTGCGGCTCAGTGGGTGGCCCTGCCCCGCACGGCGCATGGTGTGAAGGGGCTTTGGTCCCGCCTCAGGGCAGAAGTCCACGCGGTGACCTTGTGGCCGGAGCAGCTGCTCCGGGGACTGTCCCGCACCCACACGGCTGCCGGCCACGGGGGAGGCGGGCGAGGCTCCGATTGTTCTCGCCGCCTTGGGGCGCATGTCAGAGGGAGAGTTTTCAGCGGGTCTTTTCTGAATCCAGAATTTAAACATTTTAAACGGGAATATGCTAATCTCCCTCCTCCCTCCCTGCTTTTATTTTATTTAAAAATATATATTTTATTGATTTATTGAGAGGAAGGGAGAGGGATAGGGAGTTAGAAACATCCATGAGAGAGAAACACCGATCAGCTGCCTCCTGCACACCCTCTGCCAGGGATGTGCCCGCAACCAAGGTACATGCCCTTGACCGGAATCGAACCTGGGACCCTTGAGTCTGCAGGTCGATGCTCTATCCACTGAGCCACACCGGCTAGGGCCATTTTTATGAATATAGTTTTATTGATTTCAGAGAGGAAAGGATAGGGAGAGAGGGAGAAAGAAACATCAGTGAGGAGAGAGAATCATCCTGGTTGCATGGTCCCTATTGGGGACCGAGCCCGCCCCCCGGGCCCGTGCCCTGATCAGAATGGAACCCGGGACCTTCAGTCCGCAGGGCCGCCTCCCCGCTTTCAAACAAACGGAGAGAGATTGCGGATGTGGTGCCAGATTCTGGGTTTGTCCTCTTTCCCACAAGTACCCCTAACGGGACAGGACCTGGCGTGCTGCGCCGAGTCAGTGCCACCTCAGACCCCGTCCGCAGCCGCGCCAGGAGCTCCCGGGGCCTCGGCTTTGGCGGAGAAATGGAGAACGTGCGCTCATTCCAAATTTACTTCCCACGTCTCCGGTAATTTGGCCTTTTCTGTTAGCGCCAGAACTTAATTTACAGCAAACACGTCTGTGAAACGGCGCTCCGAGGCCGTCCCCAGCGGGGGAGGGGGGCAGGGGGGCAGCCCTCCGGTGGCCGGGCCTGGGGCGAGGACAGCCGGTACCAGGCCACAGGATTCTGAACGAGCGGCTGGAGGGCACCGGGAACGAGGGCCGACAGGAGGGTCCGCTCCCCACACTTCCTGTCAGAATCCCGTGCTTTTTACGAAATTTTGAGAAAATGGCTTAGCCGTATGTTCTTCCGTTTTGAGCTGCTGGGAGAAAAACACCATATGAATGCAAATTTCCGCTATAATCATTTATTCTCTGTGTATTATGTGCTTGCGGAGTGGAGAATCCGAGAGGCTGCTTAATGGACGAGGCGGTACTGCCTCCGCCATTTCTCTCCATCAAGAGGGTTTGCTTTATTTGACAAGAACTGCCTCTCTCCCTGCCCCTCACTCACCCCCCAGATTAGTCCCAATTGCCCAGAAGACCCTGCCGACACCTGGCAATTAGTGTGTTTGAGGACTGCGGGTACCTGGACCGGAGTTACTACCGGTCGATCACATTTTGATGTCCTTCGCTTTATGAATTAGTTGAGGGAAACCGTTTGGTTTTCATACACAAGTGCTTGTTAATTACGTGAGTCGCGAGAAGACTGAGAGGTCCCAGTGTCCCATTCATTCCTCTGAGCCTGGGAATTTTCTGTAATTGGCTTGGCAAGAGGAATGAGTGAGATTAGCTGCTAATGAGGAGATAAGTGTGTAATTTTAGCATGTTGCAAAGCTGTGATTGGCAGCGGTGGTAGCAGGAATCTAGATTATTTTTATTAGTCCTTGTTTCCGTCTGCAAAAATCATTATCATCTTCCGATACTGTGAATTGGGTTGTTTCACACCGTTATTTTTAGTAGGTGTTAATCCTCAAACTCAGGTACTTGAAATCTTGCTGATGAAAGAGTCATTAATGAAGTGAACAAAGTGAGCAGCAGCGTACACTCCTCGCCAGGCCAGAGGAAGTTCGTTCTGCGTATCTGCGCCGCGTTTCAATTTGGCCCAGATGCGTGAGGGCCGTGGGGACATGTGAGGGCCGTGGGGATGTGTGAGGGCCATGGGGGCGCGTGAGGGGGGGTGCGTGAGGGCCATGGGGGCGCGTGAGGGCCGTGGGGTGTGTGAGGGCCATGGGGGCGCGTGAGCGGGGGTGCGTGAGGGCCATGGGGGCGCGTGAGGGCTGTGGGGATGCGTCAGGGCCGTGGGGATGCGTCAGGGCCGTGGGGGTGTGTGAGGGCCGTGGGGGTGTGTGAGGGCCGTGGGGGCGCATGAGGGCCGTGGGGGCGCGTGAGGGCCGTGGGGTGTGTGAGGGCCGTGGAGAGTAAGACGCCTCTTCAGCCTCACAGGCCGGCTTAGTGTGCTCTCACTCGAAAGACTGATCTCGCTGTAAAGAAACACGATATAACAAAATAAGCTTTCCGCGGGGTACTTCTTAGATCCACGTGGCTTCCTGTTTGGTGTAGAACGGCCGGTTACGCTGCTGCCACCTGGGGCCTCGGTGCATCGGAATGCGCTGTGGTGTGGATTTTCTCCGGGACGGAATGGCGGGGTGTTTGCATTTGGTTTGGGGAGAGCCGTGTTTTCGCCTCCTGGTTCGCTGCCCCACCCTCCTGCAGATCCGTGATCTGGTCACTGCTCGGCCGGTTGTTAGGTCTCACAGCGTAATAAATAACTAGCATGTTCCTCTCTTATTATTTAGGATATATAGGAGTAGAGGCCCAATGGATGAAATTTGTGCAGGAATAGGCCTTCGCAGCCCCAGCTGCCTTGGCCCTCGCAGTCCTGGTTTCGTCCAGAAGGTCGTCTGGAAGGTTGAACAGTTGTTCCACTGTTTGGCCATTCAGCCAATTTGCATAGTATCCTTTTATTATTATAGACTAGAGGCCTGATGCAGGAAGATTCGTGCAGGAATGGGCCTGCCTTCCCCTGGCTGCAGGCACCGCCTTTGCTCCGGCCAGAGCCGCCTTTCCACCTTCCCACGCTGCCCACAGGCTTGGAGTGGCTGGGGTGGTGCCGAATGCTTGCATTGTTGCCATGGCGACAATGCAGGGGCCCACCCCACCCCCAGTGGCTTGGCACCTGAGAATGCAAATTAACCTGTCTTTGTTGAGTTAATTTGCATACTGACTCCTGATTGGCTGGTGGGAGTCACAAAGGTATGGTCAATTTGCATCTTTCTCTTTTATTAGTGTAGATATATATAAAAGGAAAATGGTTACTTCCCCATCACCAGGCTTGAACTAACAGGATGCTACTTTTCTACTTTTAATGAAAATGAATCACTACCTCATTGAAGTTTGTGGAGCACCAGAAAGCTTTCAAAATTTAGAACTTTAACCAAAATTATTCAATTTGCATCCGATGGAGCTGAGGCCAGTGACGTGCGTGAGCCACACAGCTAGTTAGCAGCTGTGCCAGCATCAGAAGGCAGGGTGACGATCAGTCACCGGCGTCCATGCTGGGCAGTGCTCAGGGAAGAAGAGCTGTGAGCATCACTGAGCGTTTAGCTCAGAGGCCCTCGTATCTGACCCTCCCCCACCCCTCCTTCTCTGTCCTCTCGCTCCTCTGCCTTCTCCATCATTATCGGCATCAGCAGCATCCTCAGCCCTTACTTTGTATGGCTCCTTATGGCCTGTAAAATACTGTTCTAACCCTTACACTGGTTTCCCTGAGCGTCACAGCAGCCTGGGGTGGAGTGTGCAGATGGCGCTGACCTCGGAGGAGATCAGTAAACGGATCTGCAGACCAGTAAACTGATGTGAAAAGCAGTGGTCGGCAAACTCATCCGTCCACAGAGCCAAGTATCAACAGGACGCCGATTAACATTTCTTTGGAGAGCCACATTTTTTAAACTTAAACTTCTTCTAATGCCACTTTTTCAACATAGACTCGCCCAGGCCGTGGTGTTTTGTGGAAGAGCCACACACATGGGGACAAAGAGCCGCATGTGGCTTGTGAGCCGCAGTTTGCCGACCACAGTGCTAAAGCAAGCGGAGCAAGACCTGGAACCCAGATTTCCTGCTCACCCTCACCCGGCCTCCAGGGGCTGTGCACCCACACCCTCTCCGCCGGGGAGTGGCGAGGGCCTGTGGGAGAGGAGGGGAGGGATTGGGTTGAGTGCTCATGGGAATTTCTGGCTTGTACCTTCCCCAGGGCCTGTGCTGGGGAACTGGCGGCTGCAGGAACCCCGGCCGCGCGGTGCGGTGCCGTTATCAGTGGTTGCACAGTCCCCCCCGGCTGGCGTAGGAGCAGGTTTGGGGTGTGTAAGCCCAGCGTGCGGGTGTGTAAGCCCCGGGGCCGCCCTCTCCCATGGCCGCAGTAAGCGATGCTGGCAGTCCGCAGTGACCTCTAAAGGAGCTTGGCATTCCGCCCAGCACGCCCATCTGCTATGCATCCCGCGTCTCCGGCGCTAACACACCCTGAGTGATTGCTCTGTTACCTTCCTGGTCCCTTCGCCCGCTTCCTGGCTGCTGCTCTCAGCCGGAGCCCCTCCCGGAGGAGGGTCTGTGCGGGGACGCCCGGGAGCCTGTGGAATAGGCGGTCCTTACAGCCTGTTATTTCCTCTTTCCTCTGGCGCCTCCCGTGCGGTCTGTCTGTGGCCGCCCGCTGCCCGCCGGAAGGGTGTGGTTGGCAGGTGGCTTCCCCTCGGCAGCCCCTGGCCCCTTCAGGCACTGACCTGTCCACCGTGAGAGCAGGGCAGTGCCCACCGCGGGGCTGTGGGAGGGTCATCCGTCTGTCTGTCCACATCAGTGTCACTCCCTCCAGCCCCGACTCCCACCTTGACTTTCTTCCCCCTGTTCCCTGCGTTGGCGCCCTCCTCCATCCCTCTCTCCTGCCCCTCCCTCTCCCCGACCTCCACCCTCTCCCCACCCTCCATCCCTCTCCCGCCCCCTCCCCATCACTCCTCTCTAACCAGCCCTGCTTTCTCCACCGCCAGTGACATCATGTGAGTTCACCCCCTGCCGGTTCTCACAAGGTCCTTAGTAACACCCAGTCCGTTTCGTTTTCAAAACCAGTTTGCTCACGCCGCTGCCGGTTCCTCCCGGCCCTTCTGTGAGCTCGGCCGGCTGAGCCCACGTGTCTGGACCCGCACTGCCCTCTGCTCTTCAGTTCCCTGCGCTTCCTGTGGCTCCCACAGCACGCTCTGGACCCCCCTCAACCCTCCACCAGTCCTGGCCCCTCACAGTGCCACCTGTTCCCGGTGACAGCCCTCCTGCTCATGCTCCGTGCGCTGGGTGCTCCGTGCTCTGGGTGCTCCGTGCGCTGGGTGCTCCGTGCGCTGGGTGCTCAGTGCGCTGGGTGCTCAGTGCGCTGGGTGCTCCGTGCGCTGGGTGCTCAGTGCGCTGGGTGCTCAGTGCGCTGGGCGCTCCGTGCGCTGGGCGCTCCGTGCGCTGGGTGCTCAGTGCGCTGGGTGCTCAGTGCGCTGGGTGCTCAGTGCGCTGGGTGCTCAGTGCGCTGGGTGCTCCGTGCGCTGGGTGCTCAGTGCGCTGGGTGCTCAGTGCGCTGGGCGCTCCGTGCGCTGGGTGCTCCGTGCGCTGGGTGCTCAGTGCGCTGGGTGCTCAGTGCGCTGGGTGCTCAGTGCGCTGGGTGCTCCGTGCGCTGGGTGCTCCGGGCTCTGTGGAGACGCTGGCGCGGAGTCTCCCTGCACAAGCCCGGGGCCCTCCCGCGGCCTCCCCCACATCCCCCCGGCTCTGGCCCTCTCGGCGGCCACTCCATGGGACAGAGCCCGGGGACACAGAGGATGCTGGGCATCCGGTTTCTTCTCTCTCACCTGGCCCCCTGGGGCTTCTATTTGGGGCGAATGTCTTACTGCCGAGTCAGCGCTTCTCTGTAATTGCTGGGTCTCTGAAAGGTGCTGTTAGTGGGCCTCACAGGCTGGGGCCAGTGTCCGCTGGTTCCCCGGATGGACGTCCGCGGGAGAGCCGCACTGGCTGTGCCGTTGGTGCCGGGCTCTGCGGGCGGAGGGTTTGCCGCCCGGGTCCCGGCGGCTGCACACTGGGCTCGGGCGGCACCGGAGCCGGCTGTCCACGGCCCGGTGTGCTCTCTGCCCGCAGATTAATTAACTCAAACATTTTGATTTTCCCTTTAGAACTCGGCCGTAATTCAGTTGCTTTAATTTAGTCTCAGCGCCTGCTTGTTATCTCCTGGTGATTAAAACTTCCCCGTGTCACGGGGCTGTGTGTTTTTACAGCCTGTTCCCAGCAGTCTCCCGCGGGCGGAGCGGGTGCGGGTCTCATCCGTGGTGCGGCTCTCACCAGGGCCGGGCCGCCCGCGTGTCCCCGGCCGGGGAGCTGCTCCGTGTCCCTGTCTCTCCCACCAGCTCTCCCGTCTCGGCTTCCTGTGACGTCAGGGACCCGAGCCTGCCACAGCCGGCGCCGGGGCTGGGTGCAGACCGGCCTTATTCCCGGGCCCGTGCTGGTGGCTGTGGTCCGTGCCGGTGGCTGTGGTCCGTGCTGGTGGCTGTGGCCTGTGCTGGTGGCTGTGGTCCGTGCTGGTGGCTGTGGTCCGTGCTGGTGGCTGTGCCGGTGCCGGTGGCTGTGGTCCGTGCTGGTGGCTGTGGTCTGTGCTGGTGGCTGTGGTCTGTGCTGGTGGCTGTGCCGGTGCTGGTGGCTGTGGTCTGTGCTGGTGGCTGTGGTCTGTGCCGGTGGCTGTGGTCTGTGCTGGTGGCTGTGGCCTGTGCTGGTGGCTGTGGTCCGTGCTGGTGGCTGTGGTCCGTGCTGGTGGCTGTGCCGGTGCCGGTGGCTGTGGTCCGTGCTGGTGGCTGTGGTCTGTGCTGGTGGCTGTGGTCTGTGCCGGTGGCTGTGGTCCGTGCTGGTGGCTGTGCCGGTGCCGGTGGCTGTGGTCTGTGCTGGTGGCTGTGGTCTGTGCTGGTGGCTGTGCCGGTGCTGGTGGCTGTGGTCTGTGCCGGTGGCTGTGGTCTGTGCCGGTGGCTGTGGTCCGTGCTGGTGGCTGTGGTCCGTGCTGGTGGCTGTGCCTGTGCCGGTGGCTGTGGTCTGTGCTGGTGGCTGTGGTCCGTGCTGGTGGCTGTGGTCTGTGCTGGTGGCTGTGGTCCGTGCTGGTGGCTGTGCCTGTGCCGGTGGCCGTGGTCCGTGCTGGTGGCTGTGGTCCGTGCTGGTGGCTGTGGTCTGTGCTGGTGGCTGTGGTCTGTGTTGGTGGCTGTGGTCCGTGCCGGTGGCTGTGGTCCCTGCCGGTGGCTGTGGTCTGTGCTGGTGGCTGTGGTCTGTGCTGGTGGCTGTGGTCTGTGCTGGTGGCTGTGCCTGTGCTGGTGGCTGTGGTCCGTGCTGGTGGCTGTGGTCTGTGCCGGTGGCCGTGGTCCGTGCTGGTGGCTGTGGTCCGTGCCGGTGGCTGTGGTCTGTGCTGGTGGCTGTGCCTGTGCTGGTGGCTGTGGTCCGTGCTGGTGGCTGTGGTCTATGCTGGTGGCCGTGGTCCGTGCTGGTGGCTGTGGTCCGTGCCGGTGGCTGTGGTCTGTGCTGGTGGCTGTGCCTGTGCTGGTGGCTGTGGTCCGTGCTGGTGGCTGTGGTCCGTGCTGGTGGCTGTGGTCCGTGCCGGTGGCTGTGGTCTGTGCTGGTGGCTGTGGTCTGTGTTGGTGGCTGTGCCTGTGCCGGTGGCTGTGGTCTGTGCTGGTGGCCGTGGTCCGTGCTGGTGGCTGTGGTCCGTGCCGGTGGCTGTGGTCTGTGCTGGTGGCTGTGCCTGTGCTGGTGGCTGTGGTCTGTGCTGTTGGCTGTGGTCTGTGCCGGTGGCTGTGGTCTGTGCTGGTGGCCGTGGTCCGTGCTGGTGGCTGTGGTCTGTGCTGGTGGCCGTGGTCCGTGCTGGTGGCTGTGGTCTGTGCTGGTGGCTGTGGTCTGTGCTGGTGGCTGTGGTCTGTGCTGGTGGCCGTGGTCCGTGCTGGTGGCTGTGGTCCGTGCTGGTGGCTGTGGTCTGTGCTGGTGGCTGTGGTCTGTGCTGGTGGCTGTGCCTGTGCTGGTGGCTGTGGTCTGTGCTGGTGGCTGTGCCTGTGCTGGTGGCTGTGGTCCGTGCTGGTGGCTGTGGTCTGTGCTGGTGGCTGTGGCCCGGGAGGCGGTGTCCTAAGCTAACGTCAGTGCTGACGCGAGTGCATCGTACTCGTAAGCAGACGTTCCCTTCTCCCTGGAAAACTGTGCTTCACCCTCACTGAAGTCTGTGTTCCCTTTTTCTGCCAACCACACAATGTAGGAAGTCCTCCTAGGTTGTATTACCAAACGTTCCGTCATAAAAAATTACTTTATTCATTACAGATACGGGTTTTCACCTGAGACCGCCGCCTGTTCATTTTCTTGATGGTGAACTTATTTTGCATATGGGAATGGGGCACGTTTATACAGTCAAACGTGTTGATCTCGTTGGAGTCTAGTTCTCCAGCCTCCGGTTCTCACTGCCCCCATTTCTGCAGCGGGAATTGGGTTGGGGTGGCCTCACCCCAGGATAAGGATGGACCCCCGTTCGCTGAATGTAGAGGCCTCACCCCGTCCCCCGCTGCGAGTGAACGCAGGCCGACTCAGCAGTGCTGTGCCTCAGTCATTAGGGTGATGGGGAAGAGGGGGGTGCGGGGAAGAGGGGGGTGCGGGGAAGAGGGGGGTGCGGTGAGAAGGGGGGTGAGGGGAAGAGGGGGGTGCGGTGAGAAGGGGGGTGAGGGGAAGAGGGGGGTGCGGGCTGGGAAGAGGGGGTGTGGAGATGAGGGGGGTGAGGGGAAGAGGGGGGTGTGGTGAGGAGAAGAGGGGGGTGAGGGGAAGAGGGGGGTGAGGGGCAGAGGGGGGTGAGGGGAAGAGGGGGGTGCGGTGAGGGGAAGAGGGGGGTGCGGTGAGGGGAAGAGGGGGGTGCGGTGAGGGGAAGAGGGGGGTGAGGGGAAGAGGGGGGTGAGGGGAAGAGGGGGGTGCGGTAAGGGGAAGAGGGGGTGCGGGGAAGAGGGGGTGAGAGGAAGAGGGGGGTGAGGAGAAGAGGGGGGTGAGGGGAAGGGGGGGGTGAGGGGAAGAGGGGGTGCGGGCCGGGAAGAGGGGGTGCGGGCCGGGAAGAGGGGGTGCGGGCCGGGAAGAGGGGGTGCGGGCCGGGAAGAGGGGGGTGCGGGCCGGGAAGAGGGGGTGCGGGCCGTTTTGCCGCGGACGGAGACAGAGCAGCAGCTTTCCAGCTGGGGAGGCAGCAGCCATGGACGCCGGCACCTTCAGGCCTGAGGGAGCTGTCCTGGGGGTGCAGCTGGCAGGTGTGGGAAGCGGGCAGAGGGACAGCCTGGCAGAGGACGGGCACCAGAACTCGGACCACAGCGGCTGACGCAGGGGCTGCCTCTGCTTGGCCGTCACAGGCCCAAGTCACGTCCGTGGTCGGCGGGCGGCGCTGCCCGTTTGCAGCGGGAACATCCCAATGGTTCACTCTTGCTTGGTGCCTTTAGCTGATGCGTGGATGAGCAGACGGGGAGATCCGCCTGTGTCCCCCTCATACGTGTGCAATGCTTCGTTCACAAGTGTGGCGATACACGTAGCGTGTTTGGTAAGAGTTTCCCATGACTTATTAAATTGTGTTTTCCCATTGATTTAAATCCTGCTTCTTAGGAGACGTCGCCAGCTGTGGGCTTCCTGTCTGGTTCCATCCATTTGTCTTTACATCCCCTGATCAATAAAAGTGTTCTAAAGTGTTCTTCTTTTGTGACACGCTCTCAATTTTTAGGGCTAATCTTCCTAGTTATTTTCCCCCAAATTCTTGGCCATTGCCTCCCATTTATCCTTCAGGATTAATTTGAGAATTATTTTGCTATTTTTTACAAAATAACTTCAGAAGGGTTGGTTAGGATTCCATTAATGTTGTAAGTTCTTTTTATAAATTCATATGTGAGCTCTGACATCTGGATGTTTTTAGCTTTTCCTGTCTGTTTCAGAAGCACAGGAAACCTCTTCATATAGCCAGTGTTTTCAGGTCCCTCGTTTTTTGAAGTACATTCGCCATATTTCTTATGGAACTCTTGGTGCTTCGGATCATTATTGTTATGAATGAGGTCCTCACTTCCTTTTTTTAAAAATTGGGATAAAATTTGTAAAAATACAGATGTGGTAACTATTAGAAAAGGATCTGTGAATGTCATAGTATTTACATTTTTTAATTTACTTCTATTTATTTTTGTGGCTAAAGTATTTTATTAAGTAATTTAAAATAGTTTCATAAGAAAAATTTTAAAGCAAAGTTAAAACATTTTTAATAAAAAAATAGATTCAGGTTTTTTTATTCTTCCTGATCTGGTTTTGGAAGATTGCATGTTTCTAAGAATTTATCCACTTTACCCAGGTTTGTTGGCAGATAGTTGTTCATAGTATTTTCTGATAGTATCTTCTTTTTAAGTAAAATACAAATAAAGTTGAATATCCATGACCATGAGGTTTACACATATTTTTGTGTTCAATTGTATCGGGCCTCTTGACCAGTGTTGCTGATATTTATCAATTGTATTAGCTTTTCAAGGAATCAAAGTTTTTGTTGAACTTCCGTTGTATCATTGTTCATCTGTTTCAGCTCTTTCATTATTTCCTTCCTTCTGCCTGATTTAGATTTATCCTGTTATTCCTTTCCTAATACTTAAATTAGATGCTTAGTTCATTGCTATTCTGCTTATCTTCTATCATTTAAGCATTTAAATTTATAATTTTTTTCTAATTACTTTTGTTGCTTCTTAGTAGTTCTGATATGTGCTATTTCATTATTTTTCCATGCATATTTTAGCATTTTAATTATTATTTCTTCTTTAATGGATGGATTATTTAGATGTGTTTTCAAATATAAAAATGTCTTATTGTTTTTCAAAATACTGATTTCTAACTTCCTTGCACTAAGGTCAGAGAACTTGAGGTGTATTAAGCTGATTGTTTAAAAGCTGTTGAGACTTACTTTATGGCCCAGTATGTGGTCACTTCTTATAAATGTCTCTCATTTGCATACAATTACCTACTCTCTAATTGTTGGATTATAGGGCTCTAAAAAATGTTAGTCAGATTGTTGATTATATTGTACAAATCTTTAATATCTTTAGTAATTGTTTTTTAGCCTGATTGGCAGTTACAGAGAGAGATATGTTAAAATATTCCACTAAATGATGTGTCTGTACATTTTCCAAAGTTTTTTCAATATTTTTCTTCATAAATTTGAGTCTGTTATTAGGTAGGCAGAATAATGCCCCACCCCTGTCTTTCCCACCTCCTCAAAAGACGCCCACCTACATCCTGATTTTCAGAACTCTTGAAGTTTTGCGCTTACATGGCAGAGGGGATTGAATGAAGGCTGTTAGTCACGTGATCTTACAACAGGGGGAGTGTGCATCATCACTGGCCTTCGTGTGGAGTGGGGTTAGAGGAAGAGGTCCGAGCGGTGACGGGGGAAGGACCGTCAGCCGCTGCTGCCATCACAGATGGAGGGGCCTCGAGGAGCTGGCAAAGCCAGAGCCGGACGGGCCCCCGAGGCCTCAGAGAGGAGCTGAGCGCCGCGGGGAGTGCCCTGAGACGTGGCAGACTTCCTGTCAGCACTTCCCGGTGCCTCACTCCCCCTCTTCCTTCCGTCTTTCAATATGCTGTGTCTTACGTGTGTCTCTCACAATATCAGGGATAGGGGCCCGGTGCACGGAATCCGTGCACTCTGGGGGTGGGGTGGGGGTTCCTCAGCCTGGCCTGCGCCCTCCGGCAGTCTGCGAGCCCTCGGGGGTGTCGGTAGGGAGCGGGCCTTAGCCCTCGGTCGGACATCCTTAGGGCTGCCTTCGGAGACAGGAGAGGCTCCGGCCACCACCACCGCCCTCGCCAGCTGTGAGCCCGGCTTCCGGCTAAGCGGTGCTCCCCCTGCGGGAGCACTATGGCCACAGGGAGCAGCTCCTGCACTTAGCGTCTGCCCCCTGGTGGTCAGTGCGCATCACAGCAACCGCCTTTCTGTTCAGTCGATTTGCATAGTAGCCTTTTATTATATAGGAGGATTATATAGGATGTAGATTTGTTTTCAGTTGGAGAAATCAGAGCAATTACTTACTCTGATTATGGATATCTTTGGAATTAGTCTTATGGTTGTGTTGCTACTATTTTATTTCATCCCACTTTAATTTTTAAAAGAAATTTCTCCTTTTTATGTTTCCCCACTATTTTAGATTTAGTAAATTCTATTTCTGTTGTTTTTATAGTTTCTCTTAAAAGTTTAACGTGCATACTAAACTCTAAAGACTTCTTTCTAACCACCCAAGGCACTCCGGCCATTTCTCTTCCACAGTCTTATTTTCGTTCCGTTGTTTGTTTGATTTACTGTCTTGATTTTCATGTAACCTTGAGATTCAATGTCATCATTACCGTTTTTATACAGAAGTATTTGTTTGGAACTAACCATGTTCACTATTTTCTTGGTCCAGCTTTTCTTCGTTTCTTAGACACCCTCTGGGTTTATGTGTATTATTCTTTGTCATGCTTTTAAAAAGGGATATTTTTATGATTTTAGAGAGAGAGGGAAAGGGAGAGGGGGATATATATCAGTCGGCTGTCTCTGGCACATCCCCACTGGGAACAGAACCCACAGTCTGGCCATGGGCTCGATCAGGAACTGAACCGGCAACCCCTCGGTGCATGGATGATGTCCAACCCACTGAGCCTCCCCAGCCGGGCACGCACCTGTTTCTGTTTGAAAGTGTTATTTCGCCGTGACACTGAGCCATCGCGTTATTTGCTCTGGCGTTCCAGGCTGACAGCTGCTTTGCTCTCAGTGTCAGGACGTATTCCAGACGTAACGGTTGTGTCTGTTTTTTCTGCATCATAAGATGCCCAGTTGTCCACCGCCTCCCCGGACGGCGGCGGGAAGGTTCTGGGAGGGGAACTGCGGTTCCTGTCCCTGATCACCCCCCCCCCACACACACACACACACACACACACACCCCAATAGGGGATGGGGCCTGCTGGCCAACCCCTGCCATCTCCTCCTCCCTACAGGCCTGCCCCGATCTGCTCCGATTGGGTCTGGGCCGGCCGGACCCCACTGTGCGCGAATTTGTGCACTGGGCCCCTCGTAGTTAACAACACACACAATTATTTGCTTTTCATTCTGTAATAGGGCTTGACAAACTGTTGTCTGAGGGCCTAATCTGACCCCATGCCCGTTATTGCAAATAAAGTTTTATTGGAACGCGGTCGCACTCTGTGTTCCTGAGTTGTCTGTGCTGCTTTGCTGAATAGCTTGAGGCCGTGTGGCCTGCAGGGCCGAAGCTCGTCCCCTCAGACTCTCACAGGACAGTCTGGGGGCCCGCTCTGTGGTCCCCCGCCCTCAGCCCTCCGCTCTCCTCTGTCCCCTCCACGTTTAACGACGCGTTTATTGTTTGTTCTGGTGGCTGGAACGTAAGCTTCAAACAGACTTGTTTTCCCTAACATGGTGAGTCCGGGAGCCGTGAGGAGCTCAGTCGCAGTGCTGACTGGGGAGTGAGTGCACTGAGAGCCGCTTCCCTCCGGGTCAGCAGTGCAGCGGAGGGTGTGAGTTTGGCCGATAAGGTGGCTGAGGGCACTGCACTCCCCTCCGTGGGTGTGCTTAGGGGAGCCGTGTCTGCCGCTCTCCGCTGGGGAGGGGTGTGTATCTGTGTGGGCTGCTGGCTGATCCTCACCTGCTTCTCTGTGCGCTGCCTCCGGCAGAGCTTTGAGTCGGGGCAGAGCTTCTCTGAGCTGCGCCCCCTCCGGAGAGGCCGTGTGCGCTGCCAGCTGCCGGGGGCACGGGCTGCTGGCGGGCGGGTGGCTGCAGGGCGGGGAGCCCCTGCCGTCCATTCCGGGAGCCGCTCCCTTCCGCTCCGATGACCGGCCTCGTTCTGTGCCTCCCCGCCCGGTCTCCGTTCCGCTCCCTTTCCTCCGGAGCCGGAGGCTGCGACCCCCTCACGTCCAGTCTCTGAGGCCGGTGTGTGGGCCCGGGCCTCCCTGCCCGCCGTCCCCGAGGCCCTGAGGCCATCGGCCAGGAGCCCAGGCCGGGGTCCAGAGCGGACGGGCTCTCTGCCCCGAGTCCGCCTCCGCCCGCAGCCCCCCTCCCGCCCGATCGGTCACGTTTGGGAAACGGCTCCTGGGACACACGTCCTCCGGCCCCTGTCACTGTGGGGCCGCAGGGGGCGCTGCTCTCCCTGCTCTCACCCCGCACCGGGCCCAGGGCCCCTTCACTGGCGGCTTATCCTTCCTCACGGAGAGGCTGGTCCTCTCTGCAGCCTGACAGCTGATCCTCCCTCCCGGTCCGACTTCTGCCAGCCAGGCCGGTGCCGCTTTGTCTGGCACATAGAAATGTGAATCTTTAAAAATGTTTTGATGGACTTTTTTTTTTCTCACAGAGAGGAAGGGAGAGTGAGAGAGTTAGAAACATCGATGAGAGAGAAACACCGATCAGCTGCCTCCTGCACACCCCCCACCGGGGATGAGCCCGTAACCAAGGTCCATGCCCTTGACCGGAACCGAACCTGGCACCCCTCAGTCCGCAGGCCGACGCTCTGTCCACTGAGCCACACCGGTTAGGACAGACATTTGAACCTTTCGGTCGTTAAATTTATAAAGCTTTCTTATGCGTTTTAAGTTTTATGCTTTTTAAGAAGGGCCCTCACCACGGTTATAACACTCTCCGCTCTCCGTCAGGCTGCGTGCTCCGTTTGGATGCCCCGGTCCTCCTCACCTCCAGCCCCCGGGAGGCGCGGTGGCTTTCATGGTTCTTTCCTGGGGCCGCGGCCCTCACCCCTCCTCTCTCCCGGGCCTGTGGGTCCGGCGGGCACAGCCGGCCGAGGTGATGCGAGAAGATCCAGGGAAGTAAGGTGCCCAGACGTCCACTTTGGGCGGGACGGTCCCGATCTTTAACAACCCGGACTTTTTTTTTTAATATATATATATATTATTGATTTTTTACAGAGAGGAAGGGAGAGAGATAGAGAGCTAGAAATGTCGATGAGAGAGAAACATGGACCAGCTGCCTCTTGCACACCCCCTACTGGGGATGTGCCCGCAACCAATGTACATGCCCTTGACCGGAATCGAACCCGGGACCTTTCAGTCTGCAGACCGACGCTCTACCGCTGAGCCAAACCGGTTTCGGCAACAGTCGGGACTTTTTAAAACGCCGCGGGACGTGGGCCAGATTGTTCAAAAGCGGGACTGTCCCGCCCAAAGCGGGCCGCCTGGCACCTCACAGCAAAGGGCCCTGCCCCGCGGCGGCTGCTGGGGACCCAGAGGGTCTCAGCTCCGGAGCAGGGACCCTCCCGTCCGTGGGGAGGCCCAGGAGGAGGCAGGACGAGGGGCAGGTGACGAGAGGACGGAGTGGGGGCCCGGCTCAGAGCGTGGCTTCATGGGGCGTGTGCGAGCTCTGTGGATGTGAGAGTGGCCATGTGTGTGTGTGTGTGTGTGTGTGTGTGTGTTGGGGGGGGGGGTTGTTAGGGTTCCGGGCCAGAATGACTGTCTGTGCTGGTCACCTTTACCCCTTGGCTGACACCAGCTGGAGCCGCAGGGCCCGCTGTTGGCCTCTCGGGGGGAGAGAGCGGGTGCGATGGGGTGTCTGGCACAGCAGGCACCGGGCACCGCCACTGGCTGGAGATGTCACCTTCTTTACCCTCTGACCCCGTCCACCGGCCGCCCGCTGCCAGGGTAACGGCGTGGGTACTGGGGCAGATGTTCCCGGTTCGAATGCAGATTGTCACACACTGGTTGTTCCTGAGACTTTCTGCATTGTCGTTTTCTCCTCTGTAAAGTGGGCCTAGCCCTGACCAGTGTGGCTCAGTGGATAGAGCGTCGGTTTGTGGACTGAAGGGTCCCAGGTTCGATTCCGGTCAAGGGCATGTACCTTGGTTGCGGGCACATCCCCAGTAGGAGGTGTGCAAGAGGCAGCTGATCAATGTTTCCAGCTCTCTATCCCTTTCCCTTCCTCTCTGTAAAAAAACCAATAAAATATATTAAAAAATAAAAAAATAAAGTGGGCCAAGGAGAAAGACCTACTTTAAAGGCGGCTGTGATAATTAAATCGGCTTCTCTGTGCACTAGACCTTGACCTTCCCTAGCGCCTAATCGGCGCCACGTTCCTGTTAGCTGTGATGGCGACGAGGAAGGCAGCAGTGACGGAGTGGAAGGCAAGGCCTCTTCATTCTCTCCCGTTAACCTTCGTTACACACGTTATTCATCTTCCCGAACTGATATCAGGCCGTTCGAATGAGAAGAATGCCACATTGTTTTCGTGTTGTTTTCTATGGATCAAACTCTTCACTGATCCTTTAACATTGTTTCTTGCATATTTTTTACGTTAGCTTTAGAATTAGCTTGTCCAATTCCCCATATATTATGTTTGAACTGTGATGGGGATCGGGTTTGTACTGGTCTCAGTGGGTTTGTTGGAATCTGGCATCCACAGGATTGTCTGACCGTCTGGGACAGCCATCTTTTCGTTTGTTTAGACTTCTCTGAGCCCTTCAGTAAAGTTTTACAGCTGACTTCATAAAGATCTGCACATTTCTTTTAGAGTTTTATACCCAGTTCAGTGTTTATGTTGCTTTTTTCCTATTAGATTCTTAAATTGGCTGTTCTGGAGGCGTAAGAGCTATTGATTTCTCTGTTGACCTTGTCTGTGGTCCACTTGCCAGATTTTCTTATTATTTTCTGTTGATTTTATAGGTGAGTAGACATATTGCCTGTGAATTATGATAGTCTAGTCTTTTACGCCCCTATATTTATAGCTGTGACTTTTGTTTATCTTATTGCAATACAGAGGCCAGTGCAGCGAGGGGTTGTGGCCGGTAAAATAGATCTTTGTGTTTTATTCTTCCTTTTAGTGGATGCTTCTAATATTTTAGCATTGAATATAAATTTTTAAAATTTATTTATTTTAAAAATTACATTTTTATTAATTTCAGAGAGGAAGGGAGAGAGAGATAGAAACATTAGTGATGAGGAGAATCATTGATCAGCTGCCTCCTGCACACCTCCCCCTGGGGATGGAGCCCTCAACCGAGACAGTGCCCTTGATCAAAATCAAACCCAAGACCCTTCAGTCCACAGGCCGACACTCTATCCACTGAGCCAAACCAGCTGGGGCTGAATATAAAATTTTCTATAAATTTCTGGTCTGTACTCTATCCAGACTTGCTCAGTATTTTTGTTAGGAATTGGAGTTGAATATTATTAAATGATATTTCAGCCTCTGTCTGATAATCGTATGATTCTTTTCTTTTTTTTAGTATGTTAATATAATACATTCATTGGTGTTTTTATTTAATCATGGAACCATATGTATATACCTTGTGTAAATCCCACATGGTAACAGCACTTGACTAACTTTTATACTTTAAAATACTTCATTTAAAAATGTTACATCTATGTTCATAAGTGCTGTTTCCTAAGTTTCTATTCTCATACTTACCTAATTTTGTTGGTCTCTTAAAATGTTAGATAGTTTTTTCCCCTTCTTCTCCTCCCCCTCTTCCTCCTCCTCCTGCTCCTCTATCTCCTCCTCCTCTTCCTTCTCCTCCTCCTCCTCCCCCTCCTCCTCCTCCTCCTCCTCCTCCTCCTCCTCCTCCTCCTCCTCCTCCTCCTCCTCCTCCTTCTCCTTCTTCTTTCTACTTTTTGTTTTGTCCTGAGTTTATAGGAAACATTGTAATTATCTAGTCCCTAATGATTTAGAAACCTCTTCCAAAAACCATCAAAGCTTAGTGCCTTGCCCTTTTCTGTTCGCTTTTAAAAATATATATATTTTATTGATTTTTTACAGAGAGAAAGGGAGAGAGATAGAGAGCTTGAAACGTCGATGAGAGAGAAACATCGACCAGCTGCCTCTTGCACACCCCCTACCGGGGATGTGCCCGCAACCAAGGTACATGCCCTTGACCGGAATCGAACCTGGGACCCGTTTCGGCTTCTGTTCTCTTTGTAGAGTTAAATCATTATCTATCACTTTAGCTTTTTCTATGACTATTTGATCTGTCCATGTTTTTTATTCATATGGAAGTTTTTGTACATTTAAAAAAAAACTTCATGCATTCTGCCTAGGCTTTCACAGGAATTACAGTTATATGGGAAAATAAAAATAATCTCTTTCAAACCTGAAGTTCCCTTCGCTTTTCCATTTCCAGTGTGGTTTGTTCGGACAAACCCTCTTTTTTTTTTTTTATTAATATATTTTATTGATTTTTTACAGAGAGGAAGGGAGAAGGACAGAGAGCTAGAAACATCGATGAGAGAGAATCATCGATCAGCTGCCTCCTGCACACCCCCCACTGAGGATGTGCCCGCAACCAACGCACATGTCCTTGACCGGAATCGAACCTGGGATCCTTCAGTCTGCAGGCCGACACTCTACCACTGAGCCACACCGGCTTCGGCAGGACTAACCCTCTTTTTTCTTAATTAGACTTACCAAAACTGCCCGTTTTATTGATCATTAAAAAAAAACAAAACCCTGCATTTTAAATATCCTGGTATTTTGTTTCCTAACTTATTTCTTCTTTTATGTTCAAAAATTTCTTCTACTTTCCTCGTTGGGTTTATTTGTGAAGTTTTTCTCTCATTTTCTGAGTTAAGCCAATTACTTTCACTCTCTTGCCTTTCTGAGAAATGCCTCTTACGCTGTATTTCCTCCTGGCCCGCTCTGGCTGTCTCCCAGTAATGGTTATTTATGGGTGAAAGGAACGGACATTTTTATCCTATTTTTTTTCTTTATCCCAAAACACACATATAAGTATGGTTTTATAGATTAATAGGTAGGTGGATGGAGAGTGTTTTTTAAAACCATGTTTAACTTTTATCCATCACATTCCTTTTACAAGGTATGACTTCTATTTTTTTTTTTAAATTTATAAATGTATTCTTTTGTCCTAATATTGGTTTGATAATTTTTGAGATAATTCCAATTATAATGTATATTCTTATCACTTGTGTTTGATAAGAATATACATTATTCTCTTAACTGTCTTATTCTATACCAATTTCTCCTTGTTTTTTATCGTATATGTTTTTATGTGTATATAAATCAACTATTGTACTTGTACATAAAGGCTGTATGTACAATGTTATACCAATGTTATACTGACTGTCACTGTGTGGTCTTAGAGCGGCTAATTTTCCCCATGGGACCAGGTACGAAGGTCTGAGGCTCTGTGAGCCAGATGGTTTCTGTCACGGCCACTTAACTCCGCCCTTGTGGCATGAAGGCAGCCTGATACGTAAGTGAGAGTGTGGCTCTGTTTTAGTAAAATTTTATTTATAAAAACAGGTGACAGGCCAGAATTGGCCCATTTCCTGGTCATGGTTTGCCAGTCCCTGGTCTCCCATAAAGATGAGGAGACTCTGGCATTTAGATTTACCTATCTGTAATTTCAGCCGCATCTGTCCACCGCTTTGGTAATAATTTGTTGGAAATTCGTGCACCTTTACCCGCTGTTTCTGTGTTTATGCTGACATGGACAATCCCATTCTTAGGAAGCACCGCATGCAGTATTCAAACTCGGCGAGGACCGCGCGGTGAGACCTGGTGCTGGGAGCAGAAACCCCTGCACTGCGATCGTGCTGGGCTCTGACGCGGCCCCGAGCTCATTCCACCCCTGAGTGTCAGTGTCCTGAGCGGGCGGGCCGGGGAGGGGCGGCGAGACACTGCGTTCAGTGCTGCTTCCTGAAGGTCATGTTCCCTAAGCGGTTCGCACTGTCTGTCTGCGAGGCTCCGTCTTAGTCAGTCCTGTCGCTGCGGCTGGTCTCTCACTGTCCTTCCCGGATCCGCTAGGCCGCCGCCCTCACCCCCTCCTGCCGAGGCCTCTAGGGAGTGTCCTCCCCTCCTCACGCCGCGGCCCTTTCACAGCTCCTGGTGCGGGGGTGGCCCAGCCGGAACACCATTTCCGTGGCTGCTTCATAACCGTGCTTTTGCTGCTGTTATGAATCGTAATGAAGTGTGTGTGGCTTGATCAGTGTAGCTGATAACGCCTGCTGTGGACAACATGGGTTTCCTGCCAACCACCATTCCTGCACACCCTGCCTTAACCCACGCATGACACCCAGCCTTACCCACCCATAACACCCAGCCTTACCCACCCATAACACCCGGCCTTACACCACCCATAACACCCGGCCTTAATCCACCCATAACACCCAGCCTTAACCCACGCATGACACCCAGCCTTACCCACCCATAACACTGTGGTGGTGGTTCCTTCAGCTGGAACCAAACGTGCCTCCTGGCGGCTGGAGACCATGTTTATCCTGGGAGTTTGGTGTGACTTTGTCTTTAATAAGTAACTGCTGCTCGGCTGAAAAGTGATTGCTATAAAGTTCTCTGTCAGTCACTGTGAGGGTGTGAGATGGGCACTGGAGGCCCGTGAACGCGTTCGTGCACAGTGGGGTCCCCCAGCCTGGCTGGAGTCAGAGCCCAGCAGGGCGTCTCGCCCAGGCCAGATCGGGGCTGGCCGGCTGGGGGGTGGGGGGGCTGCGGGAGGCTCCTGTCAGGGCGGTTGGGGCTGGCTGGCCCAGGGGAGGGCCTGCGGGAGGTTGGCCACCCAGCAGGGGGGAGGGGCCGAGGGAGGTTGGCTGTGGGAGCACACTGACCACCAGGAGGCAGCTCCTGCGTTGAGTGTTTGCCCCCTGGTGGTCAGTGTGCGTCATAGCGACTGGTTGACCGGTCATTGCAGTCATTCAGTTGTAATGGTTGCTTACGCTTTTGTATAGAGAGATTTTTGCTGTATTCCTTATAATTTAGGATCTTGGGATTGTAAGCAGACACTGTGTCTTCTTTCTTGTTGGCCCTGCACTGAGCACCCCGATGAGGAGAGAGGCCATCTGGCCAACCTCCCATGACCGCCCCCCCACAGCCTTGCCACCAATAGGCACCCCCCATCATGGGCAGGGCTGGCTGACCTCCCATGGCCCCTCCCCCTGCCAGTCCTGCCCCAATCGGCCCCCATTGGGGCGGGCCGGCCAGACCCCACCCATCTAGTCCTATATAATAAAACCCTAATATGCAAATAGATTGAATGGCAGAACAACCAGCGGAATGACCGGTTGCTATGATGTGCACTGACCACCAGGGGGCAGACGCTCAATGCTGGAGCGCACTCCCACAGGGGCAGTGCTGCTCAGCCAGAACCCAGGCTTATGGCTGGTGAGTGCAGAACAATGAGCCGAGCGGTAAGGAGCAGCGAGCAGGCAGGTGATAAGGAGTGAGGGGTCCCGGACTGTGAGAGGGATCCGGGACTGCCAGAGGGTGCGGGCCGGGCTGAGGGACACACACACACACACACACACACACACACCCCGTGCACAGATTTCATGCACCGGGCCTCTGGTATAAGAAATGCAGCAAGATTCATGCCTACTCATTGCCAGGTCGGTTTGTGGAATGGATGAGTGAGAAGCTGTGTTTTCGCTGAGTGCGTCTGTCAGGAAGGAGTGGTGCTGCCGATCACACACATAGTGAGAGCCGGTGCGTTTGGACGGCCAGTTGTCACCATGAGCTTTTCTTTGTCCCCCTGCACTCACTGGTCATTTGCTCATTTTCAGTTTTGTTGAGAGAATTCACAAAAATTATATGTTGTCGCTTGCCTTCAAACTGCAATTATTTGTCTTGATGTGTAGACGAAGCTACCAATTAAGTGAAAAGAAGTTTGTCTTAAGTAAAATTGCTATCATCAGTGCAGTGTGTCTTATGACTGTCTAATCATAACTGCGGGGTCCTTTATTTTGCACGCTGGTAATTTCATGTGAATGACGGATTATTAAATTCTTTTCATGGGAAATAGGCATATTTTAAGCTACCAGTCTTTATCACTTACACCAATTAGCGGACGAGAAGTAAATCCCAAGGGTTTATATTTCTTAGCGGCTCTCTCGGGATGCCGTTGGTTACTTGGGGGAAGGTGTGAAATCTGGCTCCGGGGGGCAGAGAGCCGACCCAGTGGCTCCACGAGAATCCGCTGCGTCCACGATTGCCAGTCACGGTGTCTTCCCTTCGTCACTTTAAG
The DNA here is from genome assembly GCF_964339955.1 of Pipistrellus hanaki. Taxonomy (NCBI): domain Eukaryota; kingdom Metazoa; phylum Chordata; class Mammalia; order Chiroptera; family Vespertilionidae; genus Pipistrellus; species Pipistrellus hanaki. The sequence goes on from NC_140507.1 coordinate 1,312,908, forward strand.
GATCACCTTCCTTTCCTCTGACATTTCTTAAAGACCCTCCTCGCGTGAGGAATTCACCCATAGGCTGCTGTGGCTGCATCAGCTCCACTGGCCTGTGTAGCCGGCCTCGAGTTCCTGCGTCCACATGGGTGAAGAGTGTACTCCACCACTCTCACCTGTTGGCCTGGCCAGGGAGTGGGGGGACCTGCCTGAGCCCTGCCCCCCGGGTGTCCCGGAGCCCCTCCTGTCAGGCGGCCTCGGAAACAGGAGCTCCTGCTGCCCCCGCTGGGCAGCCCCGCAGCTCCCCCAGGCGGCAGCTTCCTTTCAGCCTTGTCCAGGTGCGCCCCCTTGCTTCCTGGGGCGTGCCTGAGCTGCCGGAGGAGAGGGGAGAGCGGCGGCCCGCCCTGCCTGACCTGCTCCCCGGCCTCGGCTGCTCCCGCGGGCTCGGCTGCTCCCGCGGGCTCGGCTGCTCCCTCGGCCTCAGCTACTCCCTCGGCCTCAGCTGCTCCTGCGGGCTCGGCTGCTCCTTCCTGTTGGCATGGCCTGTGGCCTGTGCGGCCTGTGCAGCCTTCATCCTGGGCTCCAACGTGCAGCTGCGACAGGGTCCCGCCAACAGGAGGTCCCTTCCCGCCCGGAGCTCTGCCTGTGGGCGCGAGGCCGCTCTTGCTCCGCGTTACCGGTCTCGGGGAGGAGGACAGGCTCTTGTTGGGGCTCCGGTAGCAGCTCAGGCGTGTGCTGGCGGGACCTCCCCTCCCCCGCACGCCATCTGCGATGAGCAGGTGTCCCGGTCTCCCTGTGACTGTGCCACTCTGGCCTCCAGGCTGACCTTTCCCGCGTGGACACCGAGCAGCCAGGCTGCAGGAGCCCAGGTCTCCAGATCGGAGCAGCCGCGTGGAGAGCTGCACGCGGACGCCACGCCGTGTCCGCCTCCAGGGCTCCAGGTGCCAGGGCCCCCGGCCGAGACAGCCTGGCCCCTGGGCTACAGCTACTGATGCCCAGCCTGCCTCCTCCCGGCGGCCAGCCAGCCAGGCCTCTGGTGGGGTCCAGCCAGGCCTCTGTGACGGGGTCCAGCCAGGCCTCTGTGACGGGCCCAGCCAGCCGGGCCTCTGTGACAGTGGCTGATGTTCTGTGTCACATCACACCCTGACACCCAGCAAAACCGTAATTTACAGCCAAAACCGGTTTGGCTCAGTGGATAGAGCGTCCGCCTGCGGACTGAAAGGTCCCAGGCTCGATTCCGGTCAAGGGCATGTACCTTGGTTGCAGGCACATCCCTGGTAGGGCGTGTGCAGGAGGCAGCTGATCAATGATTCTCTCTATCCCTCTCTCTTCCTCCCTGTAAAAAAATCAATAAAAAATATGTAGACCGTAATTACACACCCGCGTCCCGGCTCAGTGACAGGCTGGCCAGCGAAGCTCTGCATTGTCGCTCGCTCTTCTGAAACTCGTTTGGCTTTTAGGTGACGAATGACTAACGTTTTTATATTCAAAGGTGCGGTGGGCAGACACTGGGCATTTGAGGTTCGAGTAATAAGTACGTGTCCGGAATCCAGTGAGGATGTCCATGGCTGCCTGCCTGCTCCCTGCCCGTTACCCATTCCCACATTCTTGGCGTGACTTGAGAACGGAAACTCTACCTGAGATTTTAATCTTTAAAATCCGGAGCTCAGCCCTTTGAGTTATTGTATTAATCAGGTTTTAATGCTGCTTATAGATTTCGTTCTCAAAAAAGAAAATGAAAAATGAAAATTAAAACAGCATCTGCTGCCGGGTGCTGACTGCACTGCGGGCTCTGCTTCCTTCGTTTCTAATTCACACGTATCTACCGGAAGCGCCCCCCTGGATAAGATAATGGTGATGGATTGAGAAATTTGATTTCCTTGGACTATTCCTTTAAGTGAGTGAGGAGGAGGAGGAGATATGAAGAGCGGAGGAGCCCTATTTTCCTGATCGGGGCTTGGCCGTGCTCGGGCTTCCCGGTTTGTGTCTGTGTGGCGAGGCGGAGAGAGTTACCCGCTGTGACCACAGGCCTGTCTGACCGCCGCCCGGTGACTCGGGAGCGTCGCATTGGCCACAGATCTGCCGGAACCTGCCCCCTCACGGAATAGCCAGATTGGATTGTTCTCAGTCCTCCCCAAAGGCCCCTTACACACCCTTCCCCGCCTTCCAGTCTGAACCGGAATTACAGTTCCAGCCTCCCCGGGCGTCATGGTCCGGGGCTGGCGGCCTGAGCCGGCGGAGAGTGAGCTCGGTGGGATTTTGAAAACCTAGATTTTCTAATGAACTTCCATCCATTGTGTAGCAGGCAGACACGTTCCAAGAACGCAGGAGGGAGCGAACACACAGCCGTCCTCCAGCACTCACAGCGGCCCCGAGCCTTTCCATCCCGGGGAGCGTCCCTGCCCTCAGCCTGGAGTCAGGCTTTGTACCCGTGCGGGGCTCTGGTGTGCTCCGGGGTCTGTTATCTGCGCAGTCCTGGCTGAGGGGGCGTTTGGGTGAGGAGCAATGAGCGGGCAGCGCCTGGCAGAGGGCAGGACCGCGGTGGTCGGCATCTGGGAGGTGGAGGGCCCTCTGAGTCCGCGGGGCTTCTGAGAGTGTCAACGCCGGGTCATACTGTCACACGCTGTGTCACACGCCAGGTCACACGCTGTGTCACACGCTGTGTCATAAGCTGTGTCACACGCTGTGTCATATGCTGTGTCACAAGCTGTGTCACATGCTGCGTCATAAGCTGTG